>NW_027262228.1:0-37095 GCF_902827115.2 Pseudochaenichthys georgianus | reverse complement strand
AGGTATTTGAGTTCAACATGTAAGAAGTAGAAAGTACAGGTATTTGAGTTCAACATGTAAGAAGTAGAAAGTACAGGTATTTGAGTTCAACATGTAAGAAGTAGAAAAGTACAGGTATTTGAGTTCAACATGTAAGAAGTAGAAAGTACAGGTATTTGGGTTCAACATGTAAGAAGTAGAAAGTACAGGTATTTGGGTTCAACATGTGAGAAGTAGAAAGTACAGGTATTTGAGTTCAACATGTAAGAAGTAGAAAGTACAGGTATTTGTGTTCAACATGTAAGAAGTAGAAAGTACAAGTATTTGTGTTCAACATGTAAGAAGTAGAAAGTACAGGTATTTGTGTTCAAACTGTGAGAAGTAGAAAGTACAGGTATTTGTGTTCAACATGTAAGAAGTAGAAAGTACAAGTATTTGTGTTCAACATGTAAGAAGTAGAAAGTACAGGTATTTGTGTTCAACATGTAAGAAGTAGAAAGTACAGGTATTTGTGTTCAACATGTAAGAAGTAGAAAGTACAAGTATTTGTGTTCAACATGTGAGAAGTAGAAAGTACAGGTATTTGTGTTCAACATGTAAGAAGTAGAAAGTACAGGTATTTGGGTTCAACATGTGAGAAGTAGAAAGTACAGGTATTTGGGTTCAACATGTAAGAAGTAGAAAGTACAAGTATTTGTGTTCAAAATGTAAGAAGTAGAAAGTACAAGTATTTGTGTTCAAACTGTGAGAAGTAGAAAGTACAGGTATTTGTGTTCAACATGTAAGAAGTAGAAAGTACAGGTATTTGTGTTCAACATGTGAGAAGTAGAAAGTACAGGTATTTGTGTTCAAAATGTAAGAAGTAGAAAGTACAAGTATTTGTGTTCAACATGTAAGAAGTAGAAAGTACAGGTATTTGGGTTCAACATGTGAAAAGTAGAAAGTACAGGTATTTGGGTTCAACATGTAAGAAGTAGAAAGTACAAGTATTTGTGTTCAAAGTGTAAGAAGTAGAAAGTACAAGTATTTGTGTTCAACATGTAAGAAGTAGAAAGTACAGGTATTTGTGTTCAACATGTAAGAAGTAGAAAGTACAGGTATTTGTGTTCAACATGTAAGAAGTAGAAAGTACAGGTATTTGTGTTCAACATGTAAGAAGTAGAAAGTACAAGTATTTGTGTTCAACATGTAAGAAGTAGAAAGTACAGGTATTTGTGTTCAACATGTAAGAAGTAGAAAGTACAGGTATTTGGGTTCAACATGTGAGAAGTAGAAAGTACAGGTATTTGGGTTCAACATGTGAGAAGTAGAAAGTACAGGTATTTGGGTTCAACATGTGAGAAGTAGAAAGTACAAGTATTTGGGTTCAAAATGTAAGAAGTAGAAAGTACAAGTATTTGTGTTCAACATGTGAGAAGTAGAAAGTACAAGTATTTGTGTTCAACATGTAAGAAGTAGAAAGTACAGGTATTTGTGTTCAACATGTAAGAAGTAGAAAGTACAGGTATTTGTGTTCAACATGTAAGAAGTAGAAAGTACAAGTATTTGTGTTCAACATGTGAGAAGTAGAAAGTACAAGTATTTGTGTTCAACATGTAAGAAGTAGAAAGTACAGGTATTTGTGTTCAACATGTAAGAAGTAGAAAGTACAGGTATTTGTGTTCAACATGTAAGAAGTAGAAAGTACAGGTATTTGTGTTCAACATGTGAGAAGTAGAAAGTTCAGGTATTTGTGTCAAAATGTAAGAAGTCAAAGTAAAAAGTCGTCAGAGAAATAAGTAGTGGAGTAAATTACTGATACCAGAAACATATACTTAAGTACAGTAACCAAGTATTTGTACTCTACTACTTCCCACCTCTGTCTGGAAGGAAAACAGAGAGAGATGTTGATATTAGAGAAAGCAAGACTGAACACAGAGTTCTTGCAATTAGTATTTGATATTTAGTATTTTACTTGAATGTGCAATATGACTGGTCACCAAATGACTTGCCACTGTCACAGGCTGCTACCTATTCTCTACGGGGGCACTGCAATACGTTACTTTAACACTTCGTATATTGTATATTGAGCTATTGAATATTGCATACTTTTATGAAGATGTATCTGTATTGTAGTTTTGGAGCAACCTGGCAAAAAGAATTTCCTTCGGGATTAATAAAGTTCTATCTATTCTAATCTAATAAACACAGAACCTGATTACATTATCGGTCCTCGAGAACGTCATGGTTACGTCCAAAGGTTAGTGACATGATTAACTAGCAGCTGTTGTTTTATTCACGTCACAACATTTCTCTGCTCCTTGAGGGGAAGTGAAACCTGACATAACTTTCAATGTCTCAAAAAAGTCTGATCACCAAAACTCTTCAGCTGATGTGAGGATAAAGAAAGGAGAGGAGTATTTGAACAGAGGGCGTGAAGGCCTTTGAAGTACTCGAGTTCAAATGCTTTTGTTTTGCACCGGGAACACAAACATAGCTCACTTATGGACGGGTCACTGACAACATACTCAACATTACAACAAAGTGACACAAAAACAACGAGCAAACGGCTAAAATAGCTGCAATGAGACACAAGGAGACTCACAGGGACATACCACGACACAATGTGCACACAGGGACATACCACGACCACATGGACACTTAGGAACGATGTATACGTCTACTCACACCTCAAAGAGGCTTATCAACTATGAAGGCTTTGTCCACTGCCTGATAACCCTCTCTAACTGTACCTACTGTACCCAGGCAGATGCACTACAGTCTGCAGCATCCGTCATGACACACACACACACACACACACACACACACACACACACACACACACACACACACACACACACACACACACACACACACACACACACACACACACACACACACACACACACACACACACACACACACACACACACACACACACACACACACACACACACACACACACACACACACACACACACACACACACACACACACACACACACACACACACACACACACACACACACACACACACACACCACCACCTCTGGTCTGTTTAAGGCTCAACTCTATTTCCTGTTTGTTTCCTGGTAACTATGGTGGAGATGTATCATATAGGTGATATTCAGTACACTGGTTTATGCCTTACTGTGACCCAGTACTCAGATCTGTTACTTAGTAAAAGTAGAAGTACTCAGATCTTGCACTTAGTGAAAGTAGAAGTACTCAGGTCTTGTACTTGAGTAAAAGTAGAAGTACCCAGATCTTCAGGTACTCCAGGTGGAACTAAAGTCTGATTTAACACTTAATTATATTTCACATAATTAATCCAGATCTGTGAAGTAACTAAAGGTATTAAATACATGTAGTGCAGTAAAAGTACACCATTTACCTCTGAAATATGGGTAGAAGTACACAGTAGTACAACATCGAAATACTCAAGTAGAGTACAAGTACCTCAACATTGTACTTGAGTAAATCTACCTAGTTACTTCACATCACTGAATAAACCTGATTCTGGTCTGTCCTTCCAGCTGACAATATACATCTGTAACTCTTCATTAAATAACTCTGGTTTAAACTTGTGTATGTGTGACTAACTGTGACACATTTCCTCCAGAGAAACTATGCTATGAACGTCGTTATGTCACCCGCCTCTCGCGGACTCACAGCTCGAGCCCTTGGACTCACCTGGGGAGTAAAGGTCCTTGAGCTCCCGGGCCCCCGCGTGCTGTGGACCCCCCCTCGCGCTCCGACCCTCGTTCTTGGGGTTCTGGGTCTTCTCTCCAAACCCGTCCTCTTTGGTAACCATTCTCGCCATTTCTGTCTCTCCACACTGTGAGCCCAGCCCCTTCAGGAACCAACGCTGTCACCAAGGTTTCTCAGCCCACAGACAGCGCGGCGCTCTCAGCCAATCAGCGGAGAGTCAGTGAGCACAGCAGCCAATCAGGGGACGGGAAGTGGCTCATCGGAATGTCGACTGACCAATGGGAGGAAAGACTGCATTTTCTGACCCCACCCGCTCTGAAAACTGGCTTCAGCGTCGGAGGCGAGATCGCGTTCATTCCTATAACAGCTGTTCAGTGACGCATAAAGCAGAGATATCAACTTTATGTTTTACGAATAATTAAAACAATATAGGAGCACAATTAAAAACATTATGAATAAAAAGGCAATCAAAACTAATTGTGTAATTAACGAATATTTAATCTGAAATATGGAACTGTATTTTTCTTTCTTTCTTTAATTTCATTTTTTTTACTAATTTATATGTCTGCCACTGACGTTAACTTTTTTGTACAACATATATGATGTTGATATATGTTCTTGAATAAAATAAAAACAAGAAAGTGACTAATGAAGCCAGAATGGCATGAATACTACCCGGATGTGGGCCCACAGGGCATGCGCAGTTGAGTTTCCATCTAAGCCCCGCCTCCGTCCTCTCGCTCTCACTGACACGGAAGTTCAGTTAATTTGTTTCCGCTTTTTATTGATTTGTCCTTTATTTATTAAAATTGTAAATAATAAGTCATAATAATTAGATAAATAGTCATATTAGTGAGATGAAGGATTCATAATAATGAGATAAATGAGTCATAATAAGGGGATAAATGAGTCACTATGCAAAAATATATACAGTTATATTATTAACTCGCCGTCATTCCCGCGCATGCGCTGTAGCTTCTGTTTTGTTTACATCACTGTCTTCGCACGGAGCGGAGGACTGACAGCCGCTCTTCAGCTCTCTTTTCCAGGTAAATCATGTCCGTAAGACACGCTCTGAGCCGCGGGCTGGAGCTCGGCCGCTCGCTGCTTTTTGTGAACCTGAAACCTGGAGCCCGTGTCGCTGCGAGGTTACGGGTCGGAGGAGCCTCGGTCTCGGCCCCACAGCCTCGGGTTTTCCTGCCCTCCCGGTACCGGTACTACCGCTCCTCTCTGCGGGGTTTGGCCGCCCGGATGCTGGCCTCCGTCGGCTTCAGGAGCTCCGGAGGATCCCCCAGAAACAGAGCCGTGTTCCTTGCCTTCGGGCTCGGTGTGGGGCTCGTGGAGCAGCTGGAGGAGGACCGGAGGAGCACTGCTACCTGTGAGGAGATCCAGGTAAACAACACCAGATAAAGAGAGGAGATCCAGGTAAACAACACCAGATAAAGAGAGGAGATCCAGGTAAACAACACCAGATAAAGAGAGGAGATCCAGGTAAACAACACCAGATAAAGAGAGGAGATCCAGGTAAACAACAACAGATAAAGAGAGGAGATCCAGGTAAACAACAACAGATAAAGAGAGGAGATCCAAGTAAATAACACCAGATAAAGAGAGGAGATCCAGGTAAACAACACCCGGAAAGAATAATGTAGAGCGGGGACTCGGTGTATTATTACTGCTGGGGACAGTAGTGTAAGAAGTGCCCTTCCTTAAAAGTACACAAGTGTCCAAATGTCAGGTCGCCGAAGCATTTAAATAGTGAAAGAGGTCCTCTTGTGCTCACGTTCAGGTGTATGTTGGTGTTCTGGGATAAACTTCCAACCCATTCTGAAAAACGTCTCCTTAGAAAATATTAAAGTTCCCCCAGGCTAACCCTCACCTCCGTGCGTCTCTCTTTGTCTTCCCCCTGCAGGCGGTGTTCAGGAGGAAGAGGTTCCCGAGCTCCATGAAGACGATGCCCTCGGGGTACAAACTGCAGGATTACATCATCGGGGCTCAGATCGGAAAAGGCTCCAACGCTGCTGTGTACGAAGCTGCAGCTCGATTCACTCCCAAAAGAGAGGAGGAGGAGGAAGGGGTGAAGCTCAGAGAGGAGGAAGAGGAGGTGAAGCTCAGAGAGGAAGAGGAGGTGAAGCCCAGAGAGGAGGAAGAGGAGGTGAAGCTCAGAGAGGAGGAGGAGGAGGTGAAGCCCAGCGAGGAGGAGGAGGAGGTGAAGGAAGGGGCTCCATCTCTGACCTGCTCCTTCAGGAGGTTCCCCCTGGCGATCAAGATGATGTGGAACTTCGGGGTGGGTATTCCACACGTCCACACGAGGAGACGGATGCTGCCGCTCCACAAGCTATTTATTCATTATAAGCAAGATGAAATAATACGCCGTGTCACAAGGGTTTTTATTGAAGGAGACTTCTCTTGATATTTTACTTTACCACATAAAGCACACGACTTTGACAGCTTACTGAAGGGATTTTATTTTAACATTAACACACGTTTCATGTTTGTAAAGCACTGAACTGCCTTGTGTTGGAAAGTGTATACATGAACTTGTCTCATTTGACTGAAAGGTGTTTTTGTGGCTGTGTTTCAGGCGGGGTCTTCCAGCGAGGCGATCCTGAGCTCCATGTCTCAGGAGCTGGTTCCGGCCGGCCGATTGGCCCTGAGGCCGGAGGGGGAGGAGCCTCTGGACGGGTGAGAGGCACACTCCCACTGTGTGTGTGAGTGTGTGTGTGAGTAAAGTAAAGTTGAGCAATGTTCAACTTTTGAAGCTTCGGCAGAAGCGTCAGCCAATCGAATCGTATGCCAGTACAAGCTCTAGCCAATCAAACCGCTGCTTGTGTGTCCGGGGCGGGAGATTCATGTGATTGGTTGTTGGTGGAGTTTCAGACACGCCCGCCGGCAAGCTTCAATGCACACCGCCGTGTAGACGCTGCCTTAAACTCCCACCGTGTGTGTGTGTGTGTGTATGTCTGTGTGTGTGTGTGTGTGTGTGTCTGTATGTGTGTGTGTGTGTGTATGTCTGTGTGTGTGTCTGTATGTGTGTGTTAGCTTCCCTAGAGCAAGTGGTACCGCTCTGCATGAATGACTCCTAGTCTGTAAAGAGCTTTAAGGGTTTGGAGATAACTGATAAAGAGATGTATAAGAACAGTCCATTTACATCTCTCTCTCTCTCTCTCTCTCCCTCTCTCTCTCCCTCCCCCTCTCTCTCTCTCTGTCTCTCCCCTCTCTGTCTCTCTCCCTCTCTCTTTCTTTCTCCCTCTCTCTCTCTCTCTCTCTCCCCCCCCCCCCCCTCTCCCCTCTCTCTCTCTGCAGACACTTTGGCTTTCTGCCCAGACGGGTGTCGGCTCATCCGAACGTGATCCGTGTCCACCGAGCGTTCACCGCCGAGGTGCCGCTGCTCCCCGGGGCGAGGGAGGAATACCCCGACGTCCTGCCCGCCAGACTGAACCCCGGCGGGCTGGGAAACAACCGCACGCTGTTCCTCGTCATGAAGAGGTACGGCCACTTACAATCTAAAGTCACCTGCTTTATTCATAAAGGAATTCTCCTCCACTGAAATGTATTGGATTCATGTCTGAAGCCACCGGACTCAGACAGTCTCACCCCACGGCCACGAGACTGTTGAACACCTGAACATCCATAACATCCATCTGATTGCAACTTATATCAATATTCAAATTACTTATATATAGATTATTCTGCACTGTTTCTATTCTATTTGTATTTACTTGCACTATTGTATCTGTGTTATTGTGTTGCTCTGTTGGAAGAGCCTGAAGTGACCTCAGATTTCATTATCATATCTGTAGCTCTGTACACATGACATTAAAGCCAGCTCCGGAAGAAACTTAATTCACTAGGGCTGGGAATCACCAGGCTCCCAACGATACGATACTATCGCGATACTTAAGCCACGACACGATAGTATTGTGATTCTACGGTATGCTAAGTATTGAGATACGATATATTGCGCTTTATAAGTTACACAATTTACACAAAACACATCCTGTAACAGTTCTGAAGAGTTAGCAGCCAGGTATATATACATAGTTGGTATGTGATATATCTGAGTCCTATAATATATGCATAAAAATAGTATAATAGGAGACCTTTAAGTGCTATTCCCCCCGTGCTGCAGTTACCCCGGGACTCTGCGTCAGTTCCTGTCTGGGAACCAGCCGAGCCGCAGGCAGCGAGTCCTGATGCTGCTGCAGCTGCTGGAGGGCGTGCAGCACCTCTGCAGCGAGGGGGTCGCTCACCGGGACCTGAAGACCGACAACATCCTGCTGGAGCTGGACTCAGGTCAGAGACACACTGCCTCTCCTCCTCTGTTAGAAACACATCGGTTTAGGAATCTATAATCAGGTACTAATGTATTCTTGCAAGAAGGAGCTAAAGAGTTAAATCACTAATACCTCGTTCACACTAACGGCGTTTCAGGGCCGGTTCGGAGCTGGAGCTTGAAAAGCACCGAGTTTTCGTGTTCACACCGCAGCGGAGCCGCCTCTTAGCTCCGGAATCCGGTTCGTTTCAAGCACCAAAAAATTGTCCGGCTAGAGCAAAAGCACCGCATACGTCATGCTTACGTCGAGGCGGGGGGGGAGACGGATCAACTCCTGAACAACAACAACAAGCCCACGTTTTATCCAGTTTGTACCGGTTTGTACACAACGATGGAGAAACTTAACAAGAGTTTCAGAGTTTCTGCCATAGACTGTATATATAAAGGTTTCTGCTCATGGTGAAGCAACGTGTCTGCGTGTTAAGGTGGAACCTGAGCATTCACGTTGATCGCCTCTCATTATAACTCATTATAAATCTATAAAACTATAAATATTAAACTGCACTTCACGTGTTCATTTGAGAACAGCTGTTACATACCTGAGTGAAGGTTACCGTTCATTTAAATGAAAGATACGTTTCTCCACACTCATGGTTCAGTCCACCTTAAGAAATATGACCGACCTCGGAAGCAGTTGTGTTTTAAAAAAACCTTTTTGACACGAGTATACTTTTTTATAAGAATATAACTAAACCACAGAAATGACTCCGGAAAAGCCGCAGAGAGAGCCATAAGAAACGACTGCAACTGATTTCATCCGCGCGGTTTGGCTTTATGAAGCAAGCGGTTACGTCATGACGCAAACGATGACGCAATGACGCAGCACCAGTCGGACTCTGGGCGGTGTGAAAAGAGCGGGAGCTAAACCGAAGAACCGGTTCTGAACCTGAAAAGCTCCAGCACGGAGCTTGAACCGGAGTTGCGTTGGTGTGAATGAGGTAATACAGGAATATGGTTCAACTCACACACCTGAGGTATGCTGCTCAAAGGAACACAACATCACATCAAGCTTATATAGTCAAAGTGCAGTCCCACTCATCGTCCTAAACAGGTATTCCCATTTACAATGATGTTGCTCTTTGCCCCTCAAAGGGTGGGAGACGAGAGTAGAGTCTTCCATCTGTCAATACACAAAGTCCTTCTATCCAAAGAGGAGGCAGCTGCAGGTCAGACACCGACCCAACAGTTCTTAGAAAACAGGAATATGAAAGTAACTTGTATTTCCCCCAACATCCACTACCCCTCCTGAGTCTGTCTGTATATGAGCTGTGCTGTTGCTTGGACGCCATTGGCTGCTGAGATCCAGCCCCTCCCACCTGAAGCTCATAGGATCCTGATTGGTGCGCCATCGAGTTCATCTCAATCTCAATCTCATCTCATTTAAAACAGCCTCAGTTCACGAAACTGCGGTGCAGGGGACAATATAGAATAACACAATAGGAGTAAAATAATAAAAGAATAATTAAAAACAAGATAAAAGCACAATAACTAGAAACATATAAAAACATGTACAAACATCAAAAGGTCATGTTCAACTAGTATTACATCAAATCGAGTCATTCGTTGCTTCCCTTTTTCCCCACGAGCTGGGACATAGCATAAATTGGGGGCTCGTCCAGGATTTGAACCCGGGACCCCAGAGAGAACGATTACACAACATTTGAGTCCCTCAGTTGAATTATTCCTGGATTTCCTCAGACCTCAGCCGCTCAGAGAACAGCAGAGGTTTCAACGTGTGATTTGTTCCTGCAGCTGGATGTCCTCGGCTGGTGATCTCGGACTTCGGCTGCTGTCTGTCTCAGAGCGACTGCAGTCTGCAGCTTCCCTTCAACAGCATGTGGGTGAGCCGGGGGGGCAACGCCTGCCTCATGGCCCCCGAGGTGAGCTTCAGTAACTCTTCAAAGGTCTCCAATTATACTATTTTTAGGCACATGTTATAGGTCTCATAGGTTCTTCTGGACCTGTCTGCTGCATTCGACACGGTGAACCATCAGATCCTCCTTCACACTCTCCAAGAACTTGGAGTTTCAGGCTCTGCACTTTCCCTCCTCACCTCATACCTCAAAGACCGTACCTACAGGGTAACTTGGAGATGGTCCGAGTCCAACCCTTGTCAATTAACTACAGGGGTACCTCAGGGCTCTGTTCTTGGTCCCCTCCTCTTCTCCTTGTACACAAACTCGCTCGGATCAGTCATTAGCCTGCATGGTTTTTCATACCACTGCTACGCTGCAGCTTCCCTTCAACAGCATGTGGGTGAGCCGGGGGGGCAACGCCTGCCTCATGGCCCCCGAGGTGAGCTTCAGTAACTCTTCAAAGGTCTCCTATTATACTATTTTTAGGCACATGTTATAGGTCTCAGATATATACAAATATATTAAAAAACATGTCTCCGAAGTAGGGTTGCACAATTCCGGGAATTTTCAAAGATGGAAACTTTCCATGGGAATAAACTGGGAATTTTCTAAATGGAAGGTTGGCTCTTCAAAGGGAACTTACATATAGTTGGGGAAAGTTTATTTTAGCATAATCTTGACTAAAACAAACAGATGCCGTTCAAGTGCACTTGAATATCCATGCCATAGCACACTGCTCACTGCATGGCTATTGAGACCACACCCCCTACAGGCACTGCATTCCTCCATCACATGCACAGATGATTTCTGACTGGACCACACTTTTGAGCCCAAAGCACAAGACACAAAAATGAAGCCTGTGAACTACACAAAGTGAAGTAAGTTTTGATGATATATTTATTTAATTTTTAAATTGCAAATATCACATACAAATGTATTCATCTAGTTCAGTGTTTCTCAAACTTTTTCATACCAAGGACCACTTAACCAATAAACAAAACACTCGCGGACCACCTAACTCCCCAAATATCCAAAAACACATTGCCTGGAAATGGTACAAACAAGTGGCAACATGTGATGAAGGTGTTGCTCTGGGCGATATCTTGCAATCGAAAGTTAAACTTAAGCTCGCTCGCCGAGATATTCCCGCGAGAGTGCGGAAAACTTAAATAGATAAATCTATTTCAAATATGGAATATTTCCAAAATTCCCCAGCTTAACTTCCCATGTAAATGTACCGGAGACGTTCCTCCCCTTTGCAACCCTACTCTGAAGTGTTTTGCTCAAAATACCAAACTGATCATTCTAGCCTCAAACCCCTCTCTTTTTACTAAAGCAGTGGTTCTCAAACTTTTTCCGTCAGGCCCCCCCAACACAAATAGTCACGTAATGGGCCCAGTTAACATTTATTAAAATACATCAATATGTTACAAGGAAGGCTCGATAATCAGCTCACGGCATATAGGGGTAAGCTGGGGTCAAGTGCTATTTTTATAAGTGGGGGGCGAATCTCACCTCCTCTAGGGGGTCCTCACCTCCTCTAGGGGGGTCCTCACCTCCTATAGGGGGGTCCTCACCTCCTCTAGGGGGGTCCGGGGGCATGCTCCCCCGGGAAGATTTTATTTTGAATATTGAAGTTAAAAGCATCAATCTGGTGCACTTTGAGAGCAACATGAAGAGATCTATGGAAACAACTCTCAACACCCAGATGAAACAGACCTGGAAACAGATTTACTTTTTCTTTTTGGATATTTTACAAATCACTCCCCTTTTAAACTGTATTCTTGTTTTACTGTCATAGTATTTTATAACTGTTTTGAATTTATTCTCTTATTTTTTATACCTATAACGATCATATAAACGTGTGCCTCGGAAATAATAGTTTACATTAATCGTGACCAAACCGTTTGAGACAGATAACTAATCTCAGTGGGTAATCTAAACACTGAGAGAGTCCTTTAGCTCACTGAGCCTCTCAGTCTGACAGGAGAGGACTCTCCTCCACCTTGTTGTTGAAAAAGCTCCTTATATCCGTTAGCGTAGCTCGCTAGCACCAGATGCTAACAACAACAATCTCCGGTACCGGTGCGCTCTCTCTCGCGCACGCACGCAAAATGGCTCGTTCCACACACACATAGAGCCGAGCTTGAATGAAACACAGAGACCCAGACGTACCTGTACTGTAGCATATTATTTTCAAATCAGTCATTTTTCAAATTATGAATTTCACACATAAAAATAAAAGACATACATGTCTTGGGGGTGCTATGGCTATCCTAGGGGGACCTGCAGCACCCCCTAGCGCCCCCCTGACGCCGCCTATTGACCTTCCATCCTCAAAATGTACATTACACACCTGTGTCCTACAGCGCCCTCATAGGTTTCTAGGTGTAACTCCCGCCGGTCATGCCAACGTCATAACAATTGTCTTTTCAAAACAAAAAACCCGTCATGCCTCTGCTCCCCCACTTTGAGAAACACTGTTACTAAAGAGATGATTCTGGGTCAGTAGCTTTAAGAAATGGGAGCTTGTGCCTTCTCAGAATTCTACCGAGAGATTCTCAGCTAAACGCTGCCGTGATGAAACGCCATATCATGTTCAAAACCACATCAAGGATTATTTCTGAAACGTATGGAGCCCAAATGCTTTTTCTCTTACGGGTTTACCACATGTTGCCGTGGGTCTAAAGCCTGCCCACATTTCAGATGTTACGTCATATCTGCAGCAAATCTGGATCAGCTCCGTTGTTCCCCCGTTTTTAGAGATGTGGGTACGGAGGAAAAGAGAGGGTTTTATTTCCTGACACTTCGGGGACACATGTTGATGTAGAGAAGACATAACAAAAGTGCATTTTGCATGATAGGAGACCTTTAAATAAATATCTATAAATATCCCACAATATATACAGAAACATAATAAAGACTTATAATCAGAGTTACACAGTGAACCCTTACCCTGTTGTCTATAACCACTCTCTGCCGCCCCCTCCCCAGGTGTCCAGTGCCTCCCCAGGCCGAGCCTCGGTGATCGACTATAGGAAGGCGGACGGCTGGGCGGTCGGCGCCGTCGCCTACGAGATCTTCGGGGAGCAAAACCCTTTCTACGGAGCGGGGGGGTTGCAGAGCCGGAGCTACGAGGAGACGCAGCTGCCACCTCCCCCCCCAGCTGCACCTGCTGACGTGCAGCTGGTGATTCAGCTGCTGCTCAGGAGGAGCCCCAGCAAGGTGATATATACAGATATATATTAAAGGTCTCCTATCATACTACTTTTAGGCATATATTATAGGTCTTAGATATGTAAAAATATATAAAAAACATGTCTATGAAGTGTTTTGCTCAAATTAACAAACTGATCATTCTAGCCTCATCTCCCTCTCTGTCAGCTGTTACTAAAGAGATGATTCTGGGTCTAGCTTTAAAAAAATAATAATGCAAAAAAAGAGATTAGATCTCATCAGGAGAATTCTAAAACTCTCCCTGGTCCCCGACTTGAGCTTCAGCCTCAGGATCCATGTGTATCTGATCCTCTCCAGAAGGGAAGCAGTCATCACATACAGAGCATCAGCTAGTTCCTGAGCAGTGTCCTTCACATGCTGATATCCAAGAGAGGGAGTCACACAGTCACAAGATGGAGGAATAGAAAGCAGTATTCAATGTTTACTTCAGATTAGCTGAAAAAATTCTGACTTTTTCAAAACATTCTGACCGTTTCTCAAAATCTCAAAATTCTGACTTTTTCCACAGAATTCAGACTTTCACCAAATTCAGATTTTTCCACAACATTCAGAGTTTCACAACATTCAGACTTTTCCACAAAATTCTGACTTTTTCACCAAATTCAGACTTTTTCACCAAATTCTGATTTTTTCTCAAAATCCTGACTTTTCCGAATACTTAAAAATGTTAATAATCACTGGCTGATATCCAAGAGAGGGAGTCACACAGTCACAACATGGAGGAATAGAAAGCAGTATTCAATGTTTACTTCAGATTAGCTCCACATCAGAAATGAGCATGCTTGATGTCTCTCTCCATAGAGGCTGAATCATCATGTTAATCACATAGCTATCATATGCTGATGCTCTTCTAGGTAATCAGACATCCTGTCAGGTACTCAGCTACAGTTGGGATACCTTTGTTATCATGCGTTACGTTCCCTCCTAACTAGGGGTACGAAGGGAAGTAACAAAACACCAAAATAACCGGGCGAGAGAAAAAGGAGAGGAAACTGTGTACTGAAGCCACAAAGTGATGTTTTAATGGACAAAAGAAAAAGGGCTCACCAGCCAACTTGGTAAGCAAACTAAAATAAACACGAAAAGGTAAACTGGAGCACTTCTAACAATTCACAAGAACACAGGCCTCACACAGAGACATGATGCACACATGCAGCCAGAGGAGAAGGAGAGCGACTGCAGCCTTCCTCAGGTCCTTTATGGAGGCCCTGATTGAGGATTGGGAGCACCTGGGGAGAGGCACGTAACACCCCCCCATAAAACCAAACAAGTGTTTGGCCACAGTTACACTCAGACTATTGGACATAAATCGTGAAAGCTCACCCACGGGACGGTACATCGGCCACCACATTCTCTGAACCCTTTAATGACGGGTGTCTACTGTTGTAGTCCCGCACAATCAGAGCCCATTGCAGGAGACGCTGATTGTGCTTGGACACGCTAGGGCAGAATATGAAGGGGTCATAACAGCTAAACACCACAATTGGCCAAAGGCTGGGTCCAACATGAATCTTAAGATGTTGTAGAGCGAACACCAACACCAGGATTCGATAAACTAGCTGACGCTCTCGGGTTACCGGGAGTGTCGAGAAGTCTAGAGGCTTGCCTGAGCCTGCGTGTTGCGCCGGTCTCGCGACATCTTCACGAGGAGGAGGGGGAGCCACAGTTTCTGGCTTCTCCTCGGACACAGCTTCATCTGAAAGCACCGGCACAATCACCGGATCAGAGACAGCAGGGTCACGTTTACTTGCCTGTGCGCCAGAGTTCCCGTTAGCCGGTAATTACCGGACTACGACCGGTAAAATATGCTGAAGACCGGCAAATCTAAATCTCTCCGGTCAAAGTGTCCGTTCAAAATAATTTCCGTTTAGCGCAATACCGCATCAGTTGCGCAACTTGCGCCATTTATGTGACAGACAAAAGAGTATGTGACAGACAAGAATAGTCAACTCTAATGTCTAACACTTAATGTGGAGAAAGAGATGTCCTGGATGGGTTGATTGTGCGTTGATCTGTTGGTAATGCCTCGGGGTTCCGGTGGGCATGTAAACAAATGCATAATGCTGCGCTATACTTTGTGGCCTCACCCGGTTGCATAGCAACGCTTATTGTTTAGGTGTCTTTTAATAAGCAGGTAGTCATATCATTAACTAGAAGTAGCTGCATCTGATCGATATGGACATAAACGCGAGTCTAATCTGACGGGAGAGAGATCAGCTGCTGCTGACGAGTCGACACGCAGCTCTGCATGATCACATGCAGCGGTGAGCGGAACAACACAGACTTCAGCTTAGAATATCACACGTAGCTATTTTAATTACCTCTCAAACTACAGAAACTAGTTATAGATATGTTTAGTTTTACTGTCGGGTCACTCATTACTGGATCCGCGAGCTGCATGATACTGACGGGCTGTCAGGAGAAGGAGAGAGCGCTCCGTTTATTATTCCCGTGTTATTATAAGTTACTGTTCACTTTTGAATAGTTAATCTATTATGATTAGTTTGTTTAATATCGAATCATATCAATTTGTTTTAAAGCACAATAAATAACAAAGAAGACCTTTGACCGGCACTTTTCTCATTTTGTCCGGAAGATTAAAACTTTAACGGACATGTTGACCTGCGGAAAAATATTCTAACGTGAACTCTGCTGTGCGCGTGCGTGTGTGTAACCAGGCCAATGCCTTTAGGCGGGGACATATTCTGCCGCTGATCCTTACGCTTCAGAGCTGCACAGGTGGGGATTACATGTCCAGATGATGACAATAGAAACACTCTCTGTTCACGTTACACACATTTGCTGGCTGAGTAAATGGTGCGGCTGGCACACGGCGGGATCTCAGTAGACAGGAGAAAACAGTTTTATGCGTCGGCACATACTCATCAGCTAACACAGCGGCAGCAGAGAGAGAGTGTACCCTTTGTTCATTCACATACTCAGCAATGCGATCAGGCAAACACTTCTTAAACTCCTCCAACATGATCAATTCCCTCAGAGAAGAATAATCCGTAGCTTTACCTGAGGCAATCCACTTGGCAAACCACATCCCTTTTACTCTGGCAAACTCCACATGAGTTTGGTTAGGACCCTTCCTAAGGTGTCTAAACTTTTGTCTGTAAGCTTCGGTGACTAGCTCGTACACCCCAAGTATGGCAACCTTCACCAAGGCGTAATCTAGACTGTCCTCCAACGTAAGAGCCGCAACTGCTCCCTGAGAGTTTCCAAATAATTTGCACGTTACCATCAGAGCCCAAACTTCAGCCGGCCACCGCAACGCTGTAGCAATGCGCTCGACGGCACCAAAACAAATCTCCACTTCTGGACTCACGAAAGACAGGGACCCGCTGAATGTTGCTACCAACATCAAAAGCAGCAGCAGAACCTGACACTGGTTGTGTACCCGAAGAGGTACCAACTGAACCTGTCTGCAGCTCTAGCTGACGCATCCTGAAAGCTGTGTCTGCATCTAACTTTCTGATCTCCAGCTCCCTCCTTCCTTCTCCCACTGAAGACGAGCTAACCTCACTTTCAACCTGGCATCTAATTTAGAACCAGTATGAGAGGACTCACTCAACACAAGGGAGGCCATACTAAAAACACACAAACTAATTTTCAACACTTACACTTAAAGCACCTCACCTCACTCAACAGGCAAAATATCTGAGGCTACACAAAGATCGACTATTTCTAATAACAAGCTTCCCCAGATCCTGCCTACCACAACTTACCTACCTATCTTCTGGAGCGTGCCGGGCTCGAGGCGACTTTAAAGGCAAACATCAGCGGCCGAAACCCTGCGCCTGCCCCCAACAGGGAATGAATCCCCACCCAGGATTACCCCGAAAATAAAAAAGGCAAAATAATAAATGAGTGCCTGAAGGAAGGACTGATTCAGCCCAGCTAGACACTCCCCTGTCCAAACTGAGGAAGCTGTTCAACAGTAAGAGACTTCACAGCCACTCTTACACCTATATACACTACTGCTCACCACCAAACACAATCTCAACACTTTACAACAAACAATCAAATACTCACTCCTTTTCTCAAAGATCCCGGACGAGCCCCCATTTTTTACGGTCCCTCCTAACTAGGGGTACGAAGGGAAGTAACAAAACACAAAAATAACCGGGCGAGAGAAAAAGGAGAGGAAACTGTGTACTGAAGCCACAAAGTGATGTTTTAATGGACAAAAGAAAAGGTAAACTGGAGCACTTCTAACAATTCACAAGAACACAGGCCTCACACAGAGACATGATGCACACATGCAGCCAGAGGAGAAGGAGAGCGACTGCAGCCTTCCTCAGGTCCTTTATGGAGGCCCTGATTGAGGATTGGGAGCACCTGGGGACAATCAGGCTGCACCTGGGGAATCAGAGGAAGAGAGAGAAAGACACACACACACACACACACACACACACTACAGCACGTAACATCATGTTACTCTCATATTGGAAGAGGACATTCAGGATCTCCCCAACAGATATTACAACAGGTTGTGCATTAACTACCTGTTTTTTTCTCTCTTCTGCAGCGGCCCAGCGCTCGCGTCGCTGCTAACATGCTTCACCTGAGCCTGTGGGGTGGGGGGCGGGCTCTATCCGACCTGAGGAAGCTCTCCGATTGGCTGCTGTGTCAGTCGGCCGTTGTGCTGCTGGGGGGGTGCAGCGGGCCGGGAGGGTGCACGGTGGAGGCGGAGCTTCAGAGGAGCTTCCTGTCCAACCTGGATCTGGAGGAGCTTCGCACCGCGGGGGGGTTCCTGCTGTACGGCCGGGGGGGGGCAGCGGCGTCTGATTAGACTCACCTTCACACCAAACAAGAGGATCCTCACCTCGCATTAACATTAGTTGGATACGATAAGATAAGAAGTACTTTATTGATCCCAATTTGGGAAATGTTTGCGTTGCAGTGGCATAAAAAGACAAGGCATTGCACATTAGAGAAAATAAAAGTATATATAAATAAACCAGCAAACTGAGACAAAGACAGGCCACGAGTCCGACTCAAAAGACAGACTTTCTCTCCAAATTCTGACTTTTTTCTCAAAATGCTGACTTTTTTCTAAAAATTCTAAAATGTTTTCAAAATCTCAATATTGACTTTGATCGGCTGCCCTGTGAAAAATCTAAATGTCGAAATTCTGACTTTTCTCTCAAATTATTTCTAAAAATCTCCAAATTGTGTATCCATGTATTTCTGATCCTCTCTAGAATGGAAGAAGTCATCAAACTGAGACAAAGACAGGCCACGAGTCCGACTCAAAAGACAGACTTTATTAATTAGATCAGCTGCTTACATTGAAAGTACATGAGTGTTAATGAAGAGACAATCATCATGCGATTGGTCTGTTAATAAACCCATCCAACCCAGATCAGAGGTTTACATTCACCCCAGAAGCAGCCGTGTTCATTCAAACATCATCGTGTTATTTAAGGAATATTAGTTTCTAAATGCAAATAAGGCACATCGAATCCGACCCTTCTTAAAAAGTGATGACCATGTTTTAATGAGTAAAAAGCGAGCATTGAAATGAAAGCTGCACTCTGAGCCGCTCAGACTCTGCTGTGTATATTTTATATATTAAATATTCACAGGGAAGCCGGTCATTGAGCTCAAATGCATGCACGCTGTGGTTTGCACTTTATCTTCACGTTTGCACTTTAGACGTTATTATACGTTAGTTTGTAGACATCATACATTATATTCTGCAGAAGTGGTTGAACTCGTCACGATGACCTGTTCTCAACGAGCCTCAGGAACCCTTTGCTGCTGCCATTCAAACTGAAGTGATGTCACGTGTTCACAAACTACAGGTGGTGGGAAGACTTTTGGATAAATGTAGATTTTCCTGCAGTTTCAGAATAAAAGCCTCCGTGTGGAAATAAATCAGAATGGACTTCCTGTTGTTCTTCAACCTCTTTCTGAGTTTCATCTTTGCAAAGACTGACTTTTATTTTGAGAGTTTTCTTAAAATCTTACAATTCTGACTTCTTTTTGAGAAACTTTTATTTTCTGAAACATTTAGATTTATTTAAAAAGAAAATTAACAAACAGATATTTTTTAGATAGTCTCAGAAATCTTAGTTTTTCACTTTTATTATCAGCACCCCTCTTTTCGGGTGGGGTCACTCCTGCAGAGCACACAGAGACACTGAGGAACCAAACTCAAACCCAAACCCAGCATAGAGAGGTTCAGTGAAGGTGGTTCTGAAGGTGTGGAGGTGGATCAGTGTGTCAGAGGAGACTCTGTAGAAGGAGAGAGAGCCAGCAGGATGATCCAGATACACTGCTACTCTATCAGAGAAGAAGAAGAAGGAGGAGGAGGAGATGAGTGTTTCTCTCTTATTGTGCCTGACAGAGTAACTAACACCAGAGCAGCTCAGACTCCAGGACTGATCATTCCCTCCAAACCTACAGTCTTCTCCGCCTCCTCTCCTGCTGATTCCTCTGTAAGTCACTGATATAGAAACCCCTACGCTCCACTCGACCTCCCAGTAACAGCGACCAGTCAGAGCTTCTCTGCACATCAGCTGAGGATAGGAGTCAAACCTCTCTGGATGATCAGGATATTTCCACTTCTTCTTCACACGCGTCACCTTCCTGTTGTTGTCAGACAGTTGGAGTTTTCTGAATGCTGTGTTTGAGTCCGGTGTGAGTCCACAGGAATCTGATGAGAGACACAGCAGGTATTAAAGGTTATTAAAGTACCTGTGATGTCCCAGTGTGAAGATGTTCCTGATTAAAAACACACTTACACTTCCTGAGACCTCCTGGCCTCAACCAGCGGACTGCAGCAGGCTCCAGGCTGAGAGCAGAAGGGGGTCAGTTAGTCTTTAAAGGATCTGATATGTCCACCTCAGTCTGCCTCCAGAAACATCTACAAACACTGAGGTGTCTCTTTCATGATGTCTATATCTCATCTCCAGGTGTTGATCAGGTGGGGGCATGCTTCCTGTGTGCATCAGGAAATATGGGTTTCTCTTTGGTTCACTGCGCGCTTCATATTTATCTTTTCTCTTGATTCCTGATTCCTGAATCTCTTTTATACTTTTCAGTTTGTTTTGTAGTTTTTTTGTCTCAGTTTCTGCTCTTTGTTTGAACATCATGTTTTCTTTAGCTCAGGTTCCATCATAACTCTGCTCCAGGTAGTTTGCTAAAGTGTTCCTGTCTGATGGCCATGGGGTCAGATCAGTCTTACAAATAAATAAATGCACACAGAAGGAAACACAGATGTAATTCTGGATTTATATATAAATGTTTCCACACACATATTTTATAAATGTAAAAAAAGTTTCACAAATATATTTCTGATCTACACAAATAGTTACATCAAAAACATATTTGAGAGTGGTTACATCCATCCATCCATCTTCTCCCGCTTATCCGTGGTCGGGTCGCGGGGGTAGCAGTTCCAGCAGAGAGCCCCAAACTTTCTTTTCCCTGGCTTCATCAACCAGCTCTGACCGGGGGGTCCCAAGGCGCTCCCAGGCCAGCGAAGAGATATAATCCCTCCACCTGGTCCTAGGTCTACCCCTTGGTCTCTTCCCAGCAGGACGTGCCTGGAACACCTCCCTAGGGAGGCGCCCAGGTGGCATCCTAACTAGGTGCCCGAACCACCTCAACTGGTTCCTTTCGACGCGAAGGAGGAGCGGCTCAACTCGGAGTCCCTCCCTGATGACCGAACTTCTCACCTTTTCCCTAAGGGAGACACCAGCCACCCGGCGGAGAAAACCCATCTCGGCCGCTTGTATCCGCAATCTCGTTCTTTCGGTCATGACCCATCCTTCATGACCATAGGTGAGGGTAGGAACGAAAATGGCCCGGCAGACAGAGAGCTTTGCCTTCTGGCTCAGCTCCCTTTTCGTCACAACGGTGCGGTAAAGCAACTGCAGTACCGCTCCCGCTGCTCCGATTCTCCGGCCCATCTCACGCTCCATTGTTCCCTCACTCGAGAACAAGACCCCGAGATACTTGAACTCCTTCACTTGGGGTAAGGACTCATTCCCTACTTGGAGTGGACAGTCCATCGGTTTCCTGCTGAGAACCATGGCCTCAGATTTGGAGGTGCTGATCCTCATCCCAGCCGCTTCACACTCGGTAGCGAACCGATCCGGTGAGTGCTGAAGGTCGCAGACCGATGAAGCCATCAGAACCACATCATCTGCAAAAAGCAGCGGTGCAATCCTTAGTCCACCGAACTGCAGACCCCCTCCCCCACGACTACGCCTCGAAATCCGATCCACGTATATTACAAACAGGATTAGTGACAAAGCGCAGCCCTGGCGGAGGCCAACCCTCACCGGAAATGGGTCCGACTTACTGCCGAGGACCCGGACACAGCTCTCGCTTTGGGAGTACAGAGATTGGATGGCCCTGAGTAGAGACCCCCTCACCCCATACTCCCGCAGCACCTCCCACAGTAACTCCCTGGGAACCCGGTCATACGCCTTCTCCAAGTCTACAAAACACATGTAGACCGGATAAGCGTACTCCCAGGCCCCCTCCAGGATCCTTGCGAGAGTAAAAAGCTGATCCGTCGTTCCACGACCAGGACGGAATCCGCATTGTTCCTCCTCAATCTGAGGTTCGACAATCGGCCTGACCCTCCTTTCGAGTACCTTAGAGTAAACTTTCCCGGGGAGGCTGAGTAGTGTGATGCCTCTGTAATTGGCACACACCCTCTGATCCCCCTTTTTGAAAAGGGGAACCACCACCCCGGTCTGCCACTCCTTCGGTACTGTTTCCGACTTCCACACAATGTTGATGAGACGTGTCAACCATGACAGTCCCTCAACACCCAGAGCCTTCAGCATTTCCGGGCGGATCTCATCCACCCCCGGGGCTTTGCCACTGTGGAGTTGTTTGACGACCTCAGTGACCTCCCCCCGGGAGATTGGTGTTGATCCCCCGTCATACTCCAGCTCTGCCTCTAACATAGAGGGCGGAGTTGTCGGGTTCAGGAGTTCCTCAAAGTGTTCCTTCCAACGCCCTAACACAATCAGTTGAGGTCAACAACGTCCCATCCTTACTGTACACAGCTTGGATGGTTCCCTGCTTCCCCCTCCTGAGGTGTCGGACAGTTTTCCAGAACAACTTTGGTGCCGCCCGAAAGTCCTTCTCCATGTCTTCTCCGAACTTCTCCCACACCCGCTGCTTTGCCTCGGCCACGGATGAGGCTGCTGCCCTTCGGGCCTGTCGGTACCTTGCAACTGCCTCGGGAGTCCCACGGGATAACAAATCCCTGAAGGCCTCCTTCTTCAGTCGGACGGCTTCCCTGACCACCGGTGTCCACCAGGAGGTTCGAGGGTTACCGCCCCTTGAAGCACCTAGGACCTTGAGACCACAACTCCCCGCCGCGGCTTCGGCAATAGAGGCTTTGAACACCGACCACTCTGGTTCAATGTCCCCAACCTCCACAGGAATGCCCAAAAAGCTCCGCCGGAGGTGTGAGTTGAAGGCCTCCTGAACTTGGGCCTCCTCCAGACG
Source organism: Pseudochaenichthys georgianus (assembly GCF_902827115.2). Lineage (NCBI taxonomy): Eukaryota > Metazoa > Chordata > Actinopteri > Perciformes > Channichthyidae > Pseudochaenichthys > Pseudochaenichthys georgianus. Next base: position 14,511 of record NW_027262228.1, on the reverse strand, counting down.
TTCCCAGTTCACCCGAACTACACGTTTGGGCTTACCAGGTCTATCCAGAGGCTTCCCCCGCCACTCGACCCAACTCACCACCAGATGGTGATCAGTTGACAACTCCGCCCCTCTCTTTACCCGAGTGTCCAAAACATACGGCCTCAGGTCCGATGATACGATAACGAAATCGATCATGGACCTTCTGCCTAGGGTGCTCTGGTACCACGTACACTTATGAGCATCCTTATGTTCGAACATGGTGTTTGTTATGGCCAATCCATGACTAGCACAGAAGTCCAGTAACAAACCACCACTCCGGTTCAGATCAGGGGGGCCGTTCCTCCCAATCACGCCCCTCCAAGTGTCTCCATCATTGCCCACATGTGCGTTGAAGTGTCCCAGCAAGATTAAAGAGTCTCATTCAGGAGCCCCATACAGGACTCTTTCCAGGGTCTCCAAGAAGGCCGTATACTCTGAACTGCTGTTGGGTGCATAAGCACACACAACAGTCAGAGTTTTATCCCCCCCATAACCCGCAGGCGTAGGGAGGCGACCCTCTCGTCCACTGGGGTAAACTCCAACAACGAAGCACCCAAACGGGGACTTGTGAGTATCCCCACACCCGCCCGGTGCCTCACACCTTGAGCAACTCCGGGGAAGAATAGAGTCCAACCCATCTCCAGAAGTAAGGTTCCAGAGCCGACACTGTGCGTAGAGGTGAGCCCAACCAGATCCAGCTGGTACCGCTCCACCTCCCGCACAAGCTCCGGCTCCTTCCCCCCCAGAGAGGTGACGTTCCACGTCCCCAAAGCCAGCTTCTGTCGCCCGGGTCTGGTCCATCGAGACCCTCCGCTTTCACTGCCAGAAGGCAGCGCACCTGACCCCATCGCTGTTTCCCGTAGGTGGTGGGCCCGTGGGACGGAGAAGCGGCAAGCCCGGCCACCAGATGCTCGCTGACGAGTCCTCCTTCTGGGCCTGGCTCCAGAAGGGGACCCCGGGCTTCCTGCGGGCCGGGTATCCTCACTTCTTGTTTTTTCTTTCATGAGGTCTTTTGAACCAATCTTAGTCTGGCCCCTTGCCTGAGACCAATTTGCCATGGGAGACCCTACCAGGAACACAAGGTTCCAGACAACACAGCCCCCAGGTTCATCAGGGCACACGAACCTCTCTACCACGGTAAGGTGCTGGTTCTTCAGAGAGGAGAGTTGTTACATTTATATAAAAAACGAATCTCCTTTCTTGAGACTTGTGTTTTGTTCCGGTAAAATGTGTTCATATTGTCAGTTAGCTGAGTTTCTTCCCGTTACGTGGGTATGACACATTCATAGTTTGTTAAATGTTAAGAAGCCCTGAGACACAGTTTCGTGAAAAAAATCCCCAGATAACGCAGGTAAGGAGATTATTTTGTGTTTAGCATCAATAAAGTACTATTTTCTCTTATCTAATGTAATTACTGCTGAACCAACAGTAACGCGTTACAGACAAATGTAATCTGATTACTGTAACACGTTACTCCCAACACTGAAACTTATAAATCATTATTTTCTTTGCAGGGGAGGTTCTTCTGATTGGCCGTTTGCTCGGACTCAGAATAAAACATCTGGAAATGAATCAGTTTATTTATTCATGATGTCACTTCCTGTGCTAAATCTGTGTTAACATTGAAACCCCCCCACTCTGTTTCTGTTGGTGGTTCCACGATGAACATTGACCCACTGAGGGGGGGTCTCCTCTCAGTTGTGGAACATTTGTGTTTGATGCTTACAGCTGGCGGCAGACAGTGTGAAGAGTCAGGGTCTATCAGCTCTGGCTGTTTCAGGTCATAGGAGCCCGTTTCTACCTCCTCTATCAGACTGAGGGCCTCTCCATACCTGAGCGTGTCCAGTCCAGCAGACAGCAGCCTCCCCCCTGAGGCTCCTGGGTGATTGTAGCTCAGGTCCAGCTCTCTCAGGGAGGGGTTTAAAGCTGAGGCCAGAGCATCACAGCCTTCCTCTGTGATCAGACAGCCTGACAACCTGCAGACACACAAACAAGCCGTCAGATCATCTGAGGGTCTAGGACTGGAAGGGGGGGGTGGCTTATTACGGCATCACCTCTGGGTCATCTCTACACCTAAAACTCCAGTCACTGCTTCACAGTTCAAATGGACAGCCATGGTAAGGGTCTTATTGATATGAACAGATCATAAAACAAGAGAGAATAATGTGAACAAAGACACAGAGAGATGACTACAAGAAGAGCTGCAGCTGACACTCTACTACAGTTTGGACATCAGACCTATTAAATGGGTCCCAGGACGCATATGAAATCACTACGGCATGTTCTGTCTCTTTAGAGCTCCTCACCCAATCTCTGAGGCCCAGTCAGCCTACAGAAGAAGCTTTAATCTGACGCTCATTCAGACTGCTTGTATCTGTGATGTCATCCTTTCAGTGACTACCTAAAGCTCATGACGGTGAGTAAGGGTTGATCGTAGACGGACTGGTAAATAGAGAGCTTTGCCTCCAGCTCAGCTTCCTCTCTCCAACCGTCCTGTACAACACCTTAATCACTGCTGCCTGTCCTGACTAATTTGCTGCCCTAGGAAAGATTTTAGCTGGCGCCCCCTCCCCAAAATGCAGACACTCACTATGACTCGCGCATGCATGCACGGTGTGGCATGACCACCAAAACAGAAAGATATGGACACAAGATGTGTGCAAATGTATTTCGTTTCCTATCCATTTGAACATGATTTAAGTGGGGGGTGGACCTAACCTCCTCTAGGGGGGTCCGGGGGCATGCTCCCCCGGGAAGATTATATTATCATATTTTTTTTATATTGAAGTTAAAAGCATCAATCTGGTGCACTTTGAGAGCAACAAGAAGAGATCTATGGAAACATCTCAACAACCATATGAAACAGAACTGGAAACAGATTTTCTTTTTTTTATGGATATTTTACAAATCACTCCCCTTTTAAACTGTATTCTTCTTTATTAACAACTTTTTTTTACTGTGATATAGTATTTTATACTATAAGAGAATAGATGAAAAGCTATTCTCTTATTTTTGTATAACTATAATCATATAAAGGTGTGCCTTTACCTCACTGAGCTGAGGTTATCAGAGCCTCTCAGTCTGTCAGGAGAGAGCTCTCTAAAGCCCCCCCCCCCCCCCCCGCAGCCGCTTACAAGGCAAGGCAAGTTTATTTATATAGTACTTTTCAACGCAAGGCAATTCAAAGTGCTTTACAAAAAAAAAATAGAAGACATTAAGCATTAAAAAAGAAAAGCTAATAAAATAAACATAAAAAAAGTACATGGATAAAAGTTACAGTGCAGTTTAAGATACGAATAGTTCAATTAAAAGCAGCGACAAAAAGAAAAGTCTTCAGCCTGGATTTAAAAGTAGTAAGAGTTGCAGCGGACCTGCAGGTTTCTGGGAGTTTGTTCCAGATATCTGGAGCATAATAACTGAACGCTGCTTCTCCCTGTTTAGCTCTGACTCTGGGGACAGAAAGCTGACCAGTCCCTGAAGACCTGAGAGATCTGGATGGTTCATAGTTTAGCAGAAGATCAGAAATGTATTTTGGGCCTAAACCATTCAGTGCTTTATAAACCAGCAGCAGTATTTTGAAATCTATTATTTGACACACAGGAAGCCAGTGTAAAGACTTCAGAACAGGAGTGATGTGATCCACTTTCTTAGTGTTAGTGAGGACTCGAGCAGCGGCGTTCTGAATCAGCTGCAGCTTTCTAATAGATTTTTTTAGTGAGACCTGTGAAGACACCATTGCAGTAGTCGAGTCTACTGAAGATAAAGGCATGGACAAGTTTTTCCAAATCCTGCTGTGACATTAGTCTTTTAATCCTAGATATGTTCTTTAGGTGATAGTAGGCTGATTTAGTAACTGTTTTAATGTGACTGTTGAAACTCAGGTCAGAGTCCATGACTACACCTAGATGTCTGGCTCTATCTGTTGTTTTGAACATTGCAGACTGAAGCTCAGCGCTAACCTTTATACGTTCTGCCTTGGCTCCAAAAACCATTACCTCAGTTTTATCTTTGTTTAATTGGAGAAAGTTCTGACACATCCAGTCATTGATTTGTTCAATGCACTTACTCAGTGTTTGAATTGGAGCATAGTCTCCTGGTGAAATTGTTACGTACAGTGTGTCATCTGCATAGCTATGGTAACTTATTTTGTTGTTCTTCATTATCTGAGCCAGTGGTATCATGTAGACGTTAAAGAGAAGAGGCCCCAATATGGAGCCTTGAGGAACCCCACATGTCATATTTGTCAACTCAGATGTGTATTTACCTATAGAAACAAAGTTGTTTCTATCCTTTAAGTAGGATTTAAACCAATTTAGAACTGTTTCCGAAAGTCCCACCCAGTTTTCCAGTCGGTCTAGTAATATGCTGTGGTCAACAGTGTCAAACGCAGCACTGAGATCTAATAATACTAACACTGAAGTTCTGCCACAGTAAATTCCAATGTTAATAAAAGCTGTGTACGTTTTTTGGGAGTTTGATTTATTTTAAATGAACACAAATACAACATTTAAACCTATAATTGCACAATAAAACCATTATTTCAAAAAAAGAACTATTTCACATAAATCTCTGGTTTTTACTGGGGCAGGTCAACTTGATTTTGGGGGGGGTGCGCCATAGTTTATGGACGCTGTATGCAATATAGGCGTAGTTCTGTTAGTATAAGATAATAAGATGTACTTTGTTGATCCAAAATCGGGAAATTGTGTTGTTGTGTTTTGTTTTTTTCGGCGCCCCCCATTGATTGATGCGCCCTTAGCATTCGCCTATACTGCCTGTGCCAAGGGCCCTGTGCCTGTCCATCTAACGCTTAAGTCGTCCCCAGTTTGGGGCAAAAATTCACCGTTTCCAGGCAGAGAGCCTCAGACCCAAATGAGTGCTGGAGGTCAAACGCTTCTGCCAAATCACTAAAAATGAAGCTCTCTACAGAGGCTTTAAAGAAGTTTGTGCCAATAAGAATGTTAACACATGTATAGGTATCTCGTTTCACTACAATGATGTATTGATGATGGTATTCCCACACCACCAAGCAGGGCTGATTGTTGGCCAAGTCAAACTGTACTGGTCTCTGACCTGAGAGTCTTCAGTTCACAGTGTGGACTCTCCAGTCCAGCAGACAGCAGCTTCACTCCAGAATCCTGCAGGTCGTTGTTACTCAGGTCCAGCTCTCTCAGACTAGAGGACTGGGAGCTGAGGACTGAGGACAGAGCTTCACAGCTTCTCTCTGACAGGTTACAGCCACTCAGCCTGAAGAGACGATGAGGACAACAGTCATTCAGAAGACAGCAGAGTATTAGTAACTGATTCTCTAAATCAAACTATCTCTGTACTTACAGAGCTTTGTTGGAGGCTTTGACCACTGGCAGCAGCCTCAGAAGAGCCTCCTCTGAAGCAGAGTATTTCTTCAGGTCAAACACGTCCAGATATTTTCCTGATGACAGTAAGATGAAGACCAGAGCTGACCACTGAGCAGGGGACAGTTTATCTGTGGAGAGACTTCCTGAACTCAGGGACTGTTGGATCTCCTCCTCTAGAGAACGATCATTCAGTTCATTCAGACAGTGGAACAGGTTGATGCTTCTCTCTGCAGACAGATCCTCATCCATCTTCTTCTTGATGTATTGGACTGTTTCCTTGTTGATCTCTGAGCCACTTCCTGTCTGTGTCAGCAGGCCTCGTAGGAGTTTCTGATTGGTCTGCCGTGAAAGACCCAGGAGGAAGCGCAGGAACAAGTCCAGGTGTCCGTTTGGACTCTGTAAGGCCTGGTCCACTGCACTCCGGTAGAGATGAGTTAGTTCAGGTTTGGCTTTATACTTCTGGGAGGTTGTTGGTTCTTCTGTCAGCAGGTTGACTCCAGAGGTGATGAAGGTCAGATGGACATGAAGAGCAGCCAGAAACTCCTGAACGCTCAGATGGACGAAGCAGAACACCTTGTCCTGGTACAGTCCTCTCTCCTCTCTGAAGACCTGTGTGAACACTCCTGAGTACACTGAGGCTGCTCTGATATCGATGCCACACTCTGTCAGGTCGGACTCATAGAAGATCAGGTTGCCTTTCTGCAGCTGTTCAAAAGCCAGCTTTCCCAGAGACTCCATCATCTTCCTGGTCTCTGGACTCCAGTGTGGATCCGTCTCAGCTCCTCCATGATACTTGGTGTTCTTCACTTTGGACTGAACCACCAGGAAGTGGATGTACATCTCAGTGAGGGTCTTGGGGAGCTCTCCTCCCTCTCTGGTTTTCAACACCTCTTCCAGAACTGAAGCAGAGATCCAGCAGAAGAGTGGGATGTGGCACATGATGTGGAGGCTTCGTGAGGTCTTGATGTGGGAGATGATGGTGCCGGCCTGCTCCTGATCTCTGAATCTCTTCCTGAAGTACTCCTCCTTCTGTGGGTCAGTGAAACCTCGGACCTCTGTCACCATGTCCACACACTCAGGAGGGATCTGATTGGCTGCTGCAGGTCTTGTGGTTATCCAGAGGCGAGCAGAGGGAAGCAGCTTCCCCCTGATGAGGTTTGTCAGAAGCACATCCACTGAGGTGGACCATGTGACATCAGTCAGGATCTCAGTGTTGAGGAAGTCCAGAGGAAGTCGACTCTCATCCAGACCGTCAAAGATGAACACGACCGGGAACTGATCAAACCTGCAGATTCCTGCATCTCTGGTTTCAGAGAAGAAGTGATGAACAAGTTCCACCAAGCTGTACTTGTTGTCTCTCACCACGTTCAGCTCTCTGAAGGTGAATGGAAATATGAACTGGATGTCCTGGTTGGCTTTGCCTTCAGCCCAGTCCAGAGTGAACTTCTGTGTTAAGACTGTTTTCCCAATGCCAGCCACTCCCTTTGTCAGCACTGCTCTGATTGGTGCATCTCTTCCAGGTGAGGCTTTAAAGAGGTCTTCTTGTCTGATGGTGGTTTCTGGTCTGTCTGGTTTCCTGGATGCTGTTTCAATCTGTCTGACCTCATGTTCAGCATTGACCTCTGCAGACCCCCCCTCTGTGATGTAGAGCTCTGTGTAGATCTGGTTCAGAAGGGTTGGGTGTCCTGCTTTAGCAATGCCCTCAAACACACACTGGAACCTCTCCTTCAGGGTGGATTTAAGTTTACGCTGACACTCTCCAGCAGGAGTTCCTGAAAGAACACACAACACAAAATCGGTAACACTTTATATTTAGGTACACAAATGAACAATGAACTAGTTGTTCATCAACATGCATATTAACATTATTACAATTATAAAACACTTATTAATGCCTTATTCTACAAGTAATAAGCCATTAGTTGAGAGTTTTTCCTCAATAACCCTCTAATTAGTGCTTATTTGTTGCAAGTAAGTAAGTTTTGTACATGAGTTTTGGTCTTAAGGTGAGACACGGCAGGCAAAAACATCATTTTTCAAGTACTGTTCAAATTTGAGATTTTCTGCTATTTTGATTCTATAACATGTTTTCTTTCAGGCTATTGGAAGGAAAACGTACAAAATACACATTTAAGTGTTTATTTGACTATAGTTTGTCTATTTGCGTCTGTAGATTTCTCCTAAATTCACCAAAAGTTAGCATTCTAACGTAACATACAGTACCGCGACCGCTGTGTGCACCATGGCAACAGAGATATCGTTGGACAGCTGTGTCTCTCCTGCACAATCCCATTGCATCCAAATATGGTCATTTCCTTTGTATCAGCAACCAATGGTGAAAGCACAAAGGGGTCTTAAACCAAGAAACGAAATCTCATTGGCTGGTGTCAATTTCTGACAACGTGATTCGTTCAGATGCGTCACGTGGTGTGCTAAAACACTTCCTGGTTAGCTTTCAGCTACAAATTGAAATCTCAAAATGGTAAAAGAACGGCGAAAAAAACGTTCACAGAGAAGACGATTGTCACTTGCACGAAGCAAGGTTATACAAAAAACAAATGACCCCGAACATGAAATACCTTCACGGAGTGCGTCGATGTGCAAGCTGTCATCCAAAGAACAGGAGGGTTTAGCTAGCGCCTCACTGCAATCTTTAAAGGTCGTTTTCTCAAAATGAGTTTTTTCTCCTACTCTGAGTTCGAAATTTCCACTTCAGTAGCACGTACATACACCAAACCTTCCAGTTATATTCCTATCAATATTATGAAGGCTTTTACAGAAGGGTTTGTTCATATATCATTCATAGCCTGAATCATACAACATTGTATACCTAAAAACATGGCAGAAATGGATATTTTAGGGCTGTTGACAGTATTTTCTGATTTATGGAGTGATAAAAAGAGATATCCAAAATCCCTTCAGTAAAAGCCTTAGATACTAACATGACTACAAAATGAAACAATAATTTTGAACCTGGCTTTATCCAAAGTTCAGATTTCGATTCCTGAAATGTGTTAAAATATGTGCATATTTAATGAGATATGGATAATTTGCATATTTAAACATGCTATTTCAGAAAACTTGTAATAGAAAAGACAATTGCCTTATTGTAAGTAATTAACTGGAGAAATGTCTATCTGATACCTTTAAGTTAAAAAAAATTACCCTATTCACCTGGGGTGTCTCAATATATCAGTAACAAAACATGAAACTATAAGTGTTAATTTTGTCTAAATAACTCAAATGTAGGTATTTCTATCTAAGAATATGTTTTGGGGTATTGACAGTTCAGCTACCAATAGCAAGGTGATGTTGACCTGTATGTTTCATATTTGCACATTTATATTTTTGTGAAATGTGTACTGAAGGTTAGACAGGAAACCAGGTACAGGAAGTGGGAGAAAGTGAACTGAATAGCATGGTAGTAGACTGCTACTAATTTTACCTATGCAACCAGAAGAGTAAACGGGTCAAGTCCGTCAGAAACAGGGGCGGACTGGGACTAAAAATCATCCCGGGACTCTCGACCGACCTTGGTAACGCAAGTAAATGGGAACTGGTGGATTTCAAGATGGCGCCTGTGTCGGCAAGCCGCTCCCTCAGCTCTCTGCCTTTAGCTATCCTGTTTTTGTTTTATGTTTGTCAGAATGTCTCTGCTCTGCTCGTCTATGATCGCCAAGCTCTCCTCCACCTAAGACCCTCACTGGAGTTTATACTAGGGATGTCCCGATCACCTTTTTTTGCTCCCGATCCGATTCCGATCATTTGATTTTGACAATCTGCCGATACCGATTTGTCCCGATCCGATCTTTATGCAATGCATTAAGAGAAAAAAAAGGCAACAGATAACGGCTGGTCATCCAACGCGATGAATTAAGCTATCTGGGCTGTTATTTCTTTGGCCTTTTCACTGTTCTGGGGCAGTTTCTCTTTCCTTTTAAAAGCCTCTGAAAGTGTCGGTTGTTTCAGTGCCGTTACCTGAGTGGCCGCTGTGTACTCGCCGTGTTGTTGTTGGCGTTTGTTTCTCAGGTGGCGTATTAGATTGGTCGTGTTGAACGTAGCTCTGTTCTTTCCACCACGCGGAACCTCCGCCTTGCAAACATTGCATCTGGCTGTTACACTGCCTTCGCTTTCAATTTTATAATACTTCCAAACTCCTGACATGTTCTCTGTCCCGACTCCCGAGTCACCAGCTGAACGTAGCCTCTCGTTAGCTTGCTGCTACTATTAGACACTGCGCCCACTCTGTTGCCAGATTTCAGAGAAATAAGCAACCAGGTCTGAAAACAAGCCCAAAGAAAGCAACACATACATGATGTTGTGTAATTTTAAACCAAAGCTAAGTCCTCAGGATGACTTTAAGACGTGAACATGGTCATTTTTGTTTTGTAAAATTTTCTAAAAAAAAAATAAAGAATCCCGATCCCCGATTTGTTGAAAATCACGTGATCGGCTCCAATCCCCGATCACGTGATCGGATCGGGACATCTCTAGTTTATACTGCTGCCCAAACCTACATCTGGCAACCGTAAATCGACTCCCCCCCCCCCTCTACTGTCAGATATTCCCACTTATCAGCAGATGAGACATTTATCCAGAGTGTTAAATCTCTATAGAAACCCTCTTACCGCTCTGCAGACGGTCGGCCAGCGCCTCCTGCTTCATGCTCCTCAGGAAGTGCAGTGTGATGTTCAGGAATGCCTCTCTGCTCCTCCTCTGCTCTTCATCCTCAGCCTCCAACACCTCCTCATCCTCACCCTGACCCTCTAAGCATTCTGGGTAATCTGAACTCAGAGCCTTCTGAATCTTCTTCAGCTCGCTCTTCACAAAGGTGACGATGTGGTCCTCCAGCAGCTGGAACATCACATGAACGACACAAACTATAAACCATGGATCCAAACACCAGATCCGGACAGACTGACTCTCTGAAAGTGCAGCATGGAGATGACTGTGAACAGAAGAGAGGTCAAGTATCTGTAGTACATGTACTCACCGTGAATATGGAGTCCAGCTGTGTCTGATGCTGCTGGGCAGACTGACCACCGGGAACCTCCGAGCTCTCCTGGTCCCCTCTGTGGAAGAATCATGAAGCATTAGCTCACATTACGTCTGTCCACACAGAGACACACTCAGGGTAAAGGAGGACAGGGAAACAGGCTGGTGGTTCTGTGCGTCAGCGGGAACTTTGCACTACAGGAATATTTATTTCCAGCTACTGTTGAAGAGCAGAGGATTCTGTCCATCCTTCATTCTGGTCTTCCTGAAACGTGGCTGTGTGGATGATACTGGACTTTGCAGCTGGCTAACAGCTGTTCATCAGGAAGAGGACAGACCAAGGGACAGCTCTTACACCAGCCCCTGTTACCCCCCCCCCCCAGCTCCACCTCCAGCACCACAGCAGGGGTCAGGATTCACCTGGCAGTAGAGCTGGTTGTGTCTTTGATGAAGGCTCAGTCTCCTCCATCAGAAGTGTTTGAGAGATGGTGGAACAGCTTCGGAACAGCCTGAGTTTTCAGATGGAGTTTCACTGCCCCTCCCAGTGTGGACGTTCACAACTAAACACTTTGGACAATTATTCTATCATAACCGGACTCTTAGTATGAGTCAGAGATGGAGTACCCGAGTGCCGATTTTCGGGACTCGAATCGGACTCGTGAATTTCCCCCCCCACGATGACTCGGACTCGACTTGTACATTGACGCTCCGACTCGGACTCGAGCAAGTTTTCTCTGGAGTCTGATGTCCTCTATCCTGGCGTGTGCACCTGTAACGCGAGTTCACGTACTGGCCCCCGCTGTTCCAGTCTAAACATGTCTAGGACACACCCCGCATGGTGCTGTATGCTTTCACACATTCCGCTTCCACATTGGAAAAGAGCAGCGCAAAATGCTTGTGATGTTATGTGGAAACAAGATTGAAGAGAAGGCTCCGTAACACATTACTCTAAGGATCGAGTTCAGACATAGGCTGTATTGAACACTATCATCAGAGTAACGTGATCTAATCAATAAATAAAGATTCAGCCGATAACACGAAAGCACATTTTTTTGTATTTATTATAGAAGGACCATGCATAGGCCAACATAATAAATGTTGGCATGACTGGTTGCTTAATATCTTTTTTTGCACCATAGGAAAACGAGTTAAAATCAGTACAGGTTTTAGGTTCAACTGGAAGAGTATTCCAGTGCTTGATGGCCGTAAACGAAAATGCTGATCGTCCAAAGGCAGTGCGCCTCAGAGGGATGGTTAGATCTGCATTTGATGAAGATCTGGAGTTTCTGCAACTCTGTTCACGGCGAAACTGAAAAAAGCCCCTCAACGGTGGTGTTGTAGAATTGTGAATGATTCTGAATACCAATCGAACTCGGGAAAGTTGAACAAGACTATCAAAACTGAAAAGTTTGTATTTGGACAGTATATTGCAATGATGGTGTTTTAATGACTTTCTATCCATAACTTTTAACCTGTTAAACCCCGAGCCTGTTTTTCAGGTTTCAGGCTTGAAAATGACATTCCCAGAACAAATGACTGTAACTTCACTTCTAAAAGGTTTATATGAATACTTTTTGTTATCAAAGCAAGGTTACATCTGTGAGTTGGATGTAGAAGTGTCAGAATCAATATAGATGTTTCTGTGTCAGAGTAAATTCAGATGGAACATAGCAAAAAAATGTAAATTCCTGTCTCCGCCTAAAGAAAACCCATTACTTATAGTGAAGACCAACCTTGAATGATGGGTTAGTAGCCTAAAAGCTTTAGGAATCCAAATTATAACATATAATAAGTACCCTGTATCAAGATTGAGGCAAAACAAGTGACATTTGACCTTTTTAGAGAGGTTTATGAAAATAAAGTCCAGGCGGAATAAGCTTTGGGCACATTTGGGCCCATCAGTGCCATTTGACCTTTTTCAGATACCAGACTATAAAAATCATTGTATTACATTGAATAATCACTATAGGTATTCATTCCATTAAAAAAAAAAAAATTTAAAAAATGTAAATAAAAAAAAAGATTCTTAAAAAAATATTAAAATATTTGTGTGAGTGTGTATAAAAAAAATCAGGGTCCCCGTCGGCGGGGACCTTCGGGCTTAACGGGCTTGTTTATAAAGAACCTCAAGAGGTCTCATAGCAGTCTTAGTTGCTTGGGACCAGCCGGTTATACAGTAGTGAAAATGTGATAGTATCATGGCATGCAAAAAGGTTTTCGATGCTTCTATGGTTAATGAGGTCCTAATATGTTTACATTTGAAAATGTTATATTTCAGCTTTCTAGTCATGCTTCTAATATGACATTCAAAAGTCAAATTGGCATCCAAGATCACTCCCAAGTATTTGACCTCATTGACGTTTTCAATTATTTTACCATTCACACGAAGCTGTGGATGCGTGGTTGTTTTTTTCTTATTCGTGAAATACATTGTCACTGTTTTGTTAGTGTTTAGAGTAAGACACGAGTCATTTAACCATTGAGCAACTTTGTGCTGTGTCGACGAGAGCTTGGAGGCAACCTGTTCAGCATCTTTCCCATGACCACCGTGTCGTCAGCATACATCTGGACGTCCACATCCTCACAAACAGATGGGAGATCATTAATATATATGCTGAACAACAGCGGTCCAAGAATTGAGCCTTGTGGCACTCCGATTGAGCATGGCTTAGTTTCTGACAGTTTATCATTTATACGGACACATTGAGAACGACCAGCTAAATAAGACCAGACCCATTGTATTGTGCTAACTGACAGGTTGAAATTGTTGAGTTTTGATAACAGTTTGGTTTACTGTGTCAAATGCTTTTCGCAGGTCACGGAACACTGCTCCAACTGTCCCTCCTTTGTCTAACTTAGCCTTGATTCCTTCCACTAAATAGCAGCATGCAGTCTCAGTAGAATAATTGGTCCTAAAACCAAACTCCATAGGATGGAGTAGGTTGTTGTAGCTTAGGTGTGACACCAGCTCTTCCACGACTACTTTTTCAACTACTTTGGACACAACAGGTAGAATGCTGATGGGTCTATAGTTGCCTACTTCTTTCTTGTCGCCACATTTAAAAATTGGTGTTACAATAGCAGTTTTAAGAGCTGATGGAAATGTATTATCTTTTAATGATTGATTTGTAATATAGGTGATGGAGCTAGCTAAGTCCTTTTTCTGTTTTTTTTATAAATACTGTGTCTAGTCCCCAGTGATCTTTAGCCTTAGAATTTGATAAGGTGGAAATTATTTTATTCACTTTAGTCTCATTTGTACAGTTGAGTTTGAGCACTTTTGTATCGTCAGCTAATGCAAGAAGCGGTTCTGTTACATTGAAACTGTGGGCCAATTCTGAAACAGACTCAATAAAGAAAGTATTAAAATGGTTGGCCACGGCTAGGCTATCCTGTTGTAGGGTTCCGTTTATCATAAGCTCAGTATTATAATTTTTTGAGTGATCTTTTCCAATAAGTTTGTCAATGGTATTGCATAGTTTTTGAGAATTCCCCTTTGCCTTTCGAATAGTATCTAACAAGTAATTTGCCCTTGCCTTTCTTAATTGAACTGTAACTTTATTTCTAAGACTTTTGTATATTAAGCGATTTGTTTCTAGTCCCGATTTTAAAGATTTCTTTAGAGCTACATCCTTTTTTTTCATTAATTCCCATAGAGCAGTGATAAACCATGGTAACAGTTATCACAGGCCCCCTCACAATTTTCACCATATGTCAAATCAAACCAGTCAGTTTGCGTTATTTCATTCTCCAGAATTCCCATGTCCCGCTTTGGGATGTACGAGATATTTTGTACCCTTTGTTATATTGTGATTTTTGTAACGCAGCTTGGATAGCTTCCTGGCAACTAGAGTAAGGTTATGATCGGACATGCGAGTAACAAGATGATATGTTTTTGAGACGCGATCCTCTTTGTTCGTTAAAATTAATCCAACAATGTTTGTGATGATTTAGTCATTCTTGTTGCATTTTTAATTAATTGACTCATTTGAAATCTATCACTAATATCCTTTAATTTCTTCCTGCCTTTTTTGTCTATCCAGTTAATATTAAAATCACCCATTAAGATTGTTTCTGTACCATTACACTGTTTGAGAATACTAGTTAAATTATCACAAAAAACACTCTTTGCTGTAGG
>NW_027262227.1:0-36998 GCF_902827115.2 Pseudochaenichthys georgianus | reverse complement strand
GTGATGCTCGACCAACAACGTGCTGTTGGGTTGTGTGCTCTCTGCAGGACGGGAGTTGCCGTCCCCCGGCAACTCCCGAGCAGCAGGGAGGCTGGGTGACTGTTCAGAAGGGCATAACGCGAAACCCGCAGGTCCCCACCAACCCGTTCACGTATCTAACAGATATTCCCCACTCAGCGAGACACCCGCTGAGAAGCCAACTCTGGTTATTGGTAGCTCTATTATGAGACACGTGAATTTAGAGACCGAAGCCTCCACAGTCACATGCATTCCGGTGGCCAGAGCGGGCGACGTTGAGGCGCATCTTAAACTGCTGGCTAAAGCTAAACGTAAATACAGTAGGATTGTTATTCACGTCGGTGGTAATGATGTTCGTTTACGCCAATCAGAATGCACCAAACTTAATGTGGAGTCGGTGTGTAGTTATGCTAAAACAATGTCGGACACCGTAATCTTCTCTGGTCCCCTCCCCAATCTGATCAATGATGACATGTATAGCCGCATGTCATCATTTCAGCGCTGGTTGTCTTGGTGGTGCCCAGCAAACAGTGTGGGCTTCGTAAATAATTGGACAGCCTTCTGGGGAGAACCTGGTCTGATTAAGAGAGACGGCATTCACCCTACTTTGAAAGGTGCAGATCTCATTTCGGCAAACATTTCAGGGCTTTGTGGACGTAATCCATGACAAACTAGAGTTGAGACCAGGAGGCAGAGTCGCAGTCTTACACGCTTCTCTGCGCTCTCTCCTAGGCAGTCACCCATAGGAATCCCGAACCCAATAAAATACCCAATATTAGCGGTGTGTGTGTCTGCCCAAGGACAATTTAAGGTAAAACCTAATAGAGGTGTCATACATAATAACCTAATAAAAGTAAATGTAACAACTACTACAGTGCAACAAAACAGGAAGATTAAATGTGGTCTCTTAAACATAAGATCTCTAGCATCTAAAGCAATATTGGTAAATGATTTAATATCAGTTTATAATATTGATATATGCTGTCTCACTGAAACTTGGTTGAGACATGAAGAATATGTCAGCATAAATGAGGCCACTCCACCCAGCCATGTCAACACTCATATTGCTCGAGGCACGGGCCGAGGAGGTGGAGTTGCAGCAATCTTTGACTCAAGTTTACTTATCAATACTAAACCAAAATGTAATTATACCTCTTTTGAAAGCCTCGTTTTTAGTCTTACGCATCCGACCTGGAAAACTTTGCAGCCAATCTTATTTGTTACAGTGTATCGTGCACCAGGTCCTTATTCAGAATTCTTATCAGAATTCTCTGAGTTTTTATCAACTTTGGTTCTTAAAACAGACAAAGTAATTATCGTAGGTGACTTTAATATTCATGTTGACGATGATAAAAATAGCCTTACTGTTGCATTTAACTCTATATTAGATTCTGTTGGTTTCTGTCAGAGTGTAAATAACCAACCCACTGTTATAATCACACTCTCGACCTTGTTCTGACTTATGGTATTGAAATTGAGCAACTATTAGTCGAACCGCATAATCCTGCTTTATCCGACCATTTCTTAGTAACTTTTGAAGTACTATTACTAGACTACAAAGCATTAGTCAAAAGCTCTTGCAGCAGAAACCTATCTGTTAGTGCTATAGCCACATTTAAGGAAGAGATTCCACCAATACTTAACTCGATAGCATGTCTGCATGTAGGGGAGGAAACTTATACAAAATGTACACCACCCCAAATTGATCATGTTGTTGATAGTGCTATAGATGCGCTGCGAATAAAATTAGACTCTGTTGCTCCTTTGAAAAAGAAGAAAATAAAACAACATAGATTAGCTCCATGGCATAATGCCGAAACCCGCAAAATAAAGAAAAAGTCTAGACAACTTGAAAGGATATGGCGTTCCACTAAACTTGAAGAATCTCGTTTAATTTGGCATATTACTCTCAATGAATATAAGAAAGCACTGCGTAAAGCGAGAGCAGCCTACTACTCTTCATTAATAGATGAGAATAAGAATAATGCAAGATTTCTTTTCAGCACTGTAGCCAGGCTGACAGAGAGCCACAGCTCGATTGAGCCTTCTATTCCCATAGCACTCAGTAGTAATGATTTGATGTGCTTTTTTAACGATAAAATTGTTACTCTTAGAAACAAAATTAATGACCTCTTGCCTTCGACCAGTATAGTGTTATCAACAGCTCCCGGAATCGTAAGTTCTAATATTACACTAGATAGTAAACTAGAATGCTTTTCAGCCATTAACCTTGAACAATTACATTCAATGATTCTCTCTTCTAAACCATCAACGTGCATGTTAGACCCAATTCCAACTAAGCTGTTGAAGGAAGTTTTTCCATTAATTAGCACTTCTTTATTAAATATTATGAATATGTCTTTATTATCAGGCTATGTTCCACAATCATTCAAAGTAGCAGTGATAAAACCGCTTCTTAAAAAGCACAACCTCGATCCAGAGATTTTAGCCAACTATAGACCTATTTCTAATCTTCCGTTCCTCTCAAAAATTCTTGAGAAAGCGGTCGCAAAACAGTTGTGTGATTACTTAAAAAACAATGATTTATTTGAAGATTTTCAGTCTGGCTTTAGAACACATCATAGCACAGAGACAGCTCTGGTTAAGTCACAAATGATATTCTAATAGCCTCAGACAAGGACTTGTCTCTATTCTTGTTTTGCTCGATCTCAGTGCTGCATTTGATACTATCGACCATGATATCCTATTGCAAAGACTAGAGCACTTAGTTGGCATACAGGGAACTGCTTTAGGCTGGTTTAGGTCCTATCTATCTGAACGCTCTCAGTTTGTACGTGTTAACGATGAATCTTCCACGCAAACCAAAGTTAGCTATGGAGTGCCACAGGGCTCAGTGCTCGGACCTATTTTGTTCACATTATATATGCTTCCGTTAGGCAATATTATAAGGAATCATTCTGTAAACTTTCATTGTTATGCGGATGATACTCAACTATATTTATCAATCAAGCCTAATGAAATTAATCATCTAAATAAAATTTAAGGACTTAAAAACGTGGATGACCTTAAACTTTTTGATGTTAAACACGACCAAAACTGAAGTTATTGTACTTGGCCCGAAGAATCTACGAAACAAATTATCTAAAGACATACTAACTATGGATGGCATTAATTTGGCCTCCAGTGAGACTGTAAGGAATCTTGGTGTTATATTTGATCAGGATTTATCCTTTAACGCCCACATAAAATCAATTTCAAGGACCGCCTACTTCCATCTACGTAACATTGCAAAGATCAGGCATATCTTGCCTCAAAACGATGCAGAGAAACTAGTCCATGCATTTGTTACTTCTAGGCTGGATTATTGTAACTCTTTATTATCAGGGAGTACAAAGAAGTCAGTCAAGTCGCTTCAGCTGATTCAAAATGCTGCGGCTCGTGTACTAACCAGAGTTAGGAAAAGGGACCACATTACTCCGGTTCTGGCTGCCTTACACTGGCTCCCTATAGAACACAGGATAGAATTTAAAATTCTTCTTCTCGCCTACAAAGCCCTTAATGGGCAGGCGCCATCTTACCTTAAAGAACTCATTATACCCTACTGTCCTACTAGGGCATTGCGTTCCAAGAATGCAGGGTTGTTGGTTGTTCCTAGAATCTCTAAAAGTACAATGGGAGCCAGAGCCTTTTCTTATCAAGCTCCACATTTGTGGAATCAGCTTCCAGTTTGTGTTCGGGCGGCAGACACCCTATCCGTTTTTAAGAGTGCGCTTAAGACCTTCCTTTTTGATAAAGCTTATAGTTAGGGCTGATTAGATTCAGCCCCTAGTTTTGCTGATATAGGCTTAGTTTGTCGGGGGACATCTTACTTCTTCCTTCTCTCTGTCTATACCCGTGTACACTCATGTTCCGATTAACCCAGCTTCCCCAAATGTCTTTCTTTTTGGTGTCTATATACGCTGGGATCCGGAGTCATGGATGATCCTGCGGTCCTGGATCGCGAGCGCTGGATCTTGAGTCATGGCTGTGGTCCTGGATCATAGGTCCTGGATGGATATCCTCGTGGATTCATCTTCCTATTATATACACACATGCATTTCCAAACATTTGGACTACCTATGTTGCAAATGTATTATCTTTTCAATTTACACACGGCATCTATTGCACGTCTGTCCGTCCTGGGAGAGGGATCCCTCCTCTGTTGCTCTCCCTGAGGTTTCTCCCATTTTTCCCTTTAAACTGGGTTTTCTTTGGAAGTTTTTCCTTGTACGATGTGAGGGTCTAAGGACAGAGGGTGTCGTATTGTCATACTGATATTCTGTACACACTGTGAAGACCACTGAGACAAATGTAACATTTGTGATATTGGGCTATATAAATAAACATTGATTGATTGATTGATTGATTGATGTACTCAAAGATTGTTGATGAAATGAGAGCTTCACTCTGTTTTTGTTGTCTAAACAACACCAACAGAGCGATACGTCTTCTTTCCAGCAGATGGCATACATGTTACATCATGCAGTTCAACTGTCATCCACATATTAGAGATTCAAAACAGCAATGTGTGAGGTAAGGCTAGTAATTGACTATTTCAACAGAATGTGAAGAGGTTACAGTCTTGAGGCCATGTCCAATATGTTTGTTTTGTTTGATTACATCTACTGAAATGAGCATTCAATGACTCAATTATTCTGAATTACTGTCATTACATCATGGGTTTGCATTGCAATATTAGAACGCATAACACCCAACTTTATTTCTTCTAAGTTGTGGGTGTTCATTGTTTAGAAGTCCGCTGTGTTTCATCCAAGCTTCCACTGCGTGCTCCGATAATGCTGAAAGTATCTGTTGTATGCTTTACCTGCTCCAGTAACACAAGTGTAATTGACTGGACAGAGACAAGAGATAGTGGATGGATCCAGAGGAGAACCAGAAGATAGTCTGCATAGAGCCTTCAGGCTCTGAAAATGATCATGGATAGAGCTAGAAAAAAACTCCAAAAACCTGAATAGAGCTAGAAGATAGCAAAGCCAAGAAAGACCCAGACAGGAAGGAGCCAAAAGAGTTTGTATTTTTTAATATTCAAGCTCTTCTCTTAAGATATTAGGACTTCCTATCTCAACATGTATCCTTTTATGCATTAAAAAAACCTTAAATGTTTGCGGCCAATTATTGAGATTGTTTCACAGCTTTATCTTAAATATTTAGACTGTTGTCTTTACATATAGATTACATAGGATGAACAGCACGATCCACTCTGCTGGATTCTGCCCAAATCGGCTCCAAATGCATGCACACATCTCGCTGTATCCAAACTCCTGCAGTTGTATTGTTCTGGATTCATAGTGACGTGTATTAGATGGTCTGCACTCTTATTGTTATGTATTTAATATAAAGTCAAATACCCATGAAGTCAGAAAAGAAAAGAGTCTCACTTAAGGAAAAAGGTTCTGAACCAGTGAGAGTTATGAGGGGCCGTACGAGACAATATTCAGAAATACCGTTCACACACACACATGTGATACGCACTCACACGATTTCAGTATGTTGTGAGAGAGAGATTTCAGTGTGTTGTGAGAGAGGGATTTCAGTATGTTGTGAGAGAGAGATTTCAGTATGTTGTGAGAGAGGGATTTCAGTATGTTGTGAGAGAGGGATTTCAGTATGTTGTGAGAGAGGGATTTCAGTATGTTGTGAGAGAGGGATTTCAGTATGTTGTGAGAGAGAGATTTCAGTGTGTTGTGAGAGAGGGATTTCAGTATGTTGTGATGTGAGAGAGAGATTTCAGTATGTTGTGTGAGAGTCCACATACCTCCAGCTCTTTGTCGGTCAGGGTCTGAATCTCAGCTATTCTTGTGCCAACAAACACCTTGTAACGGCAAGAGTCGGATGTTATCCATGATGATCCATGATGATCCTGCACCAGTATCTTTGCACGGGTAGTGAAAGGGATCAGATAGCCTAAGGGGTCATATTGAGATGCCAAGACCTTGTAGATATTTCTCATTGTTGGTTGGTGGTAAGTGATTGTTCTGTTTGTATAGCCCAGCGTGTCTTTGAGGCAGTTCCATTGAAGGCCCA
Source organism: Pseudochaenichthys georgianus (assembly GCF_902827115.2). Taxonomy (NCBI): domain Eukaryota; kingdom Metazoa; phylum Chordata; class Actinopteri; order Perciformes; family Channichthyidae; genus Pseudochaenichthys; species Pseudochaenichthys georgianus. Next base: position 30,935 of record NW_027262227.1, on the reverse strand, counting down.
ATGCAGGCTCTTTAGGGTCTCCACCCTCTGAGAGCCACAACTCGTTAGTCTTGGATTTGGACTCTGTAGGGAGATGTTGTATAACGGATGGATCATTGCTAGCCCACTGTCTTATGTCGAAACCACCCTCTAAGAACAGAGGTCTTATTTTGTCGATGAGGGACTTTGCTTCTTGGGGGGAGTGAAAGCTTTGGAGGCAGTTATCGACATAGAAACAATTTTGGACGGATTCAAGGACCTCCTCGTTTCCATAACAATGATCTTTGACATGTTTTTGAACTGCAAAGGTGGCACAACATGGGCTGCAGGTTGTTCCAAATGGAAGAACTTGCCATTCGTACACACTGGGTTCCTGTTCGAGCTGCATCCCTCTCCAAATGAAGCGCAACAGGGGTTTGTCCTCATTCAAAAGGCGTACCTGATGGAACATAGCCTTTATGTCTCCGCAGATGGCAATGGCATGTTGGCGGAATCTGAGGAGTACTCCAATGAGTGAGGGACCAAGTGTTGGGCCAGGCAGAATACATTTGTTCAGGGTTTGTCCCATGTATTCGAAAGAGCAATCTAATACAATCCTGTGTTTGTTGTTGTGTTCAACTATGCGATGTGGAAAATACCAGGTTTCCTGTGGATGCTCAGCCTGCTCGTTGGGGATCCTTTGAACATAGCCAAGCTCTGTGAGTTTATTCAGTTCCTCCTGGTATTTCTCAGAAAGTTGTGAGTCTTTGGACAGGCGTCTTTCTGTGGCACAGAGACGAGGCAGAACGCCTTCCTTGGGGGCTTGAAAGGCAGGCATATTGGGAATTCTCAGCAGGGGAGTGGCATAGCGCAATACACCATCTATTTCTACTCTTTCTGTCTTGGAATGAAGAAGAGCGAGAGCCATCTTGTCCTGTTTCGACCTTGTGGCTGTCTTTTCATTTGCATAGGGCAACCAACCAACCACAGAAACAGTCCTTCCCACCGTCCTGATCGAAGTGGAAGGTATTCTGAATTCAAAACCCCTCGGATATGTCTCTTCTGACCTTGCTGATCCAGACCCAGTTACACCAAATATGCTGTTGATGGGGCGGCCCGACTCCTCTCTTCCTCAGGCAATCTACTGTGACAGTGAGCTCCTGGGCAGGAGGAAGTGGCGTCACAGTCAGATCATAGATGATAATTAGATGACAGCCTTCATTCGCCATTACCTTCCGTATCTTCAAACCAGTCAAAAATGGAAGACAAACAAGGAGAACCTGGATTCTTGGAAGGTTGTGTTGGTGGTTGACCCCCAATATCCTCGAGCATCATGGCCTATTGGAAGGATAAGTTAAACCTACCCTGGAAAAGATGGAAACGTCCGCAGTGCTAAGGTCATTATTCAAGGTCGGGAATATGTAAGACCTGTTTCAAGATTAATCCCGCTCCCTGAATTCACGGAAGACACCGATTAAACGTATTTGCTGCACAAATACGGGGGCGGCTGTTAGAAATTGCATGTGTGTAACCCTCCTGTCCACAAGAGGCACTGTGTAGGGAAGCAGGTAGAACTTCCTCACAGGCTATAAATAGAGGCCTGGATGAGGACTTCCTCCTCTTTGTCCTCAAACACCCACATCAGGACTGAGTGTTTGGTAGTTGTTCGCCATCTGTCTTTTGATTTACCAATGTAAGTAGAATCCTCTTTGTAATTTTGATGTTTGCACTTGAGTAACCTCAATGGTATTGAACACATTTGTTGTTCAATGTTGTAATGAATATAATTTAGTTCGAATTTGATTGAAGTATTATTTTAATGTGAAAATGCTGTAATCAGTTTGTTTCACCTTTCTACTAGAACCATTGGCAACAGCTACCATCCCACCAACATACCCTGATAAAATAAAACAAAGAAGTTTAAACTCCTGTCTCCTGGTGGTTTGCGGCTCCAGTTTGAACGTTCATCTCCAACAGAAGTGCAACACACTGCAGTTAATATATTGGCCGATAGGCGATGGCTGCAGAAAGGAGCAATTTCCATAGACCCCCATGTTAAAATGCACAACTTTACAGCAGAAAAAAACATGTTTCTACCCCTTGCTCCATGCATTTTATTATCGATATAGTTAGATTCCCCCTTCATGATTATGGATCTGTGAGTGAATTGTTTTCTAACACAACCCTTTTATTTATATTAGGTCTTAAAGGTTTTGCATACATTAGGGCGTGGTCACATTGAGTGACTGCTCTGTCAAGTGACTGCTATTGCTAGCTTCTTGTCTCTCTGCTAGCTGCTCCGTGAAGCTACAGGGACTCTGCCTGCTCAGCTCATCCAGGGAACACAACTTGAAGCCGGCCGTGGTTGTTTGTTCTTCATGCTTATATATCGGACTATTGTGACTCGCTCTGCGGTTTAAACAGACGGTGCATGAATGCGGTTTTGCGGTAAGTGAAATTGGAGTCCTTTATTTATGTTAATGTTTTTAATAAGCTACGCAATGAATGTTAAGGCTTAGGTTAGCGTGTAAGCGAGTGGTAGCTACATCGGTGCTAACGATGCTAATCGTAGCCTCCAAGTTAAAATCATAGACTATAAAGGTTAAAACGAAATAGACAAGTGTTAAGCGTTAAGTGGGATAATACTGACAAACGGCTTCTGTTTGAGGTTGATAAAATAAGGTCATCCTTGTAACTTAGAGAGATATTTTATTATGTAGGTAGGAACTGTATGCATCGCTAAGGTTAATTTAAATTGGCTATGCTAACCCTAACCCACACATTCCTTTACATTTACATTTGAATTTGCATTAAAGTATTTCGGGGGGCCTTCTAACATGTTTTTAAATATAACTACGGTTGTAGTCGAAGAGTTATTAACATGAACCGAAGCTGTTGCCTGGCAACGCAATCGCACAACGTCACGTCCGTTAATTCCACATCCACACCTATGATCCACATGCATGGATTAACATAGATTGAATACATTAATGGAGCCTTTGTTTCTGCTCAAAGAGGTGTCGACCAGCTGGGGAAACAAGAAAATCTGCATAATCGAGTGTGATTATTAAAAAATCATCATTACGTCGGGGTAGCATTTGCTTGGCATTTCCGGTTATTTCTCCACTGGTTAACGTGGGTTAACAATATCGTGTAGCTGTCACGTTTGAAGGGATGACATCGTGACATTTTCACGTCTTGGCGTGAGACCGGGTTGGATGAACCAGGTTAGTAAGCAGTACAGTATATACGGTATGGAAGGAAAACAATGTTTAACATAGTCAGAACATCTGTGTATTTATTTGCCTACCCTTCTGCTCGACATCCGACCCTCACTTATATTTTTCCTCTGCAGTTTCTTCTCTGGTTTGAGGACTCGTCTCAGTGAGGTTTAATTTAATATAAATCCACTTATTGCAGACCAACATGTTGCCTGAAGCTGCCGCCTGGATCAGACTGTGATATGAACCAGTTCCAGTTTGTTTGTGCAGATTAAAACGAGAGAAAGCCGGGGACAGAAACACACAGAGGCAATAATGAGCACAAAGATCTTTTAATAACAGCTGAAAAACTAACTGGAAATGAAACATGATAACAGAGACAAATGTCCCCACCAGGCACGTGCAGCAGCACCTCCCACCTTATAGTCCCTTCAGACAGACAGGTAGCAGCACCTCCCACCTTATAGTCCCTTCAGACAGACAGGTAGCAGCACCTCCCACCTTACAGTCCGTTCAGACAGACAGGTAGCAGCACCTCCCACCTTACAGTCCGTTCAGACAGACAGGTAGCAGCACCTCCCACTTTACTGTCCCATCAGACAGACGGATAGCAGCACCTCCCACCTTACTGTCCCATCAGACAGACAGGTAGCAGCACCTCCCACTTTACTCTCCATTCAGACAGACAGGTAGCAGCACCTCCCACCTTACAGTCCCTTCAGACAGACAGGTAGCAGCACCTCCCACTTTACAGTTCCTCCAGACAGACAGGTAGCAGCACCTCCCACTTTACAGTCCCTTCAGACAGACAGATAGCAGCACCTCCCACCCATTATAACCTTCTGAATAACTTCTAAGGTGTAGCGGAGCTATGGCTGTAGATCCCCACTGTTGTTCCTTCTACCTCACGTAGTGTGTTGGCCTCAGTCATGTCCTGGTGGAAGACAAATCATTTCTTTAAAGGATAAGTTTTGTTTTACGCATACCTCATTAAGACACAATTTGCTTATTTGACAATACTGGTACACTCCACTGTAGCACTACACTAATTAGCACAATGCACCCAGAAAGTTGCTTGCGAAGAAGAAGACCTGGTTTGTTTTCACCTGTGGGTTTCACTAGCCTGGCTAACAGATTGTAGGTTGTAGATTAAATTGAGTGAATGGTAATTATTATTGGTAATTATTTTTTTTAATTAATTAAAATATTTAATGCATTTAACGCATGTGCAGAATGGCCCGCCCCATACGTGTTAATTATGAAAAAATTGAAGTGAAATCAACCTCTTCTCTGGAGAACACACTTTGATTTCTCTGTCTTGTGAGTTTGCAGTCTTGTAGTTTTGCTCCTCCACCTGTAGCATCACTGCCCCTCCACCTGCCATACAGTAGGTTACTAACAAGATTACTTATATAATACAGTGATAGAATACATGTTTAGTATGCTTACTTATATAAAACAGTAGTATTAAACTTACCTTGTGTTTTCACACTCACTTAAGTCCCTCTCCCTTTGCCATCAATCCAGAATCAGCTGAGCTGCAACATTATACAGACAGGTAATAATCAACATAATCACAAGGACACAATATGGCTCTGCTAAACACACTCACTCTTACACGCACCAAAGTTATATTTATCTAATATTTAACTCCCTCCACCCCCGCATACAATCCCGTCTAGAAGCCCCTCTTCCCTAATTCAACATGTTGGACGAAATGACATTAAGAGAACGGAATGTACAGTTAAAAGGCTGTTCAACGTGTGTTGCTAACTTGCTTCGGTATCCTAGCTTAATCTGTTATCTGTAAACGTTCCCTAAATCTACTAATTTAGGGATAATCCACTGACATCCTTTAATACACATGTTAATTTGAATCAGATGTACTGATAATATCCGCAATATAAATCTTTAAACTTCTTCTTACCTTTAAAAGTCCGTCACGAACGGTCTATTATGCTGCAACTCCACAGCTCTGCCAGCCTTGGCGCTAACTTCCGGGGAACGATTGAGAGGCTCCACGATCCGCCATTGCTGTAAAAAAGTGGTCCATTGGAGTGAACGGAGATGTCGTAACTCTTCTATTATACGGCTCTGATCTGGTCGAATGAGGTTCTTTTAACTGAGGCTATTTTTTTCTTAAAAACATGTTCAAACTAACTTTTTTTTCAGATGTGGCCTACTACTTTAGCACACACTCACCATGTACTCCTTCACCAGATCCTCAGGATCCTCATTGAGGTAGATGCAGAGTCCTTTAATGAGGCACTCCCTGCCAGCATCGATGTCTTCCTTAAGGTTTAAAACAAAGAATATAGGGACATTATTACATATATTACTTTATTTGAGCAGAAATGGACATGTTGCTTGTAGGGTTGCCAGAAACTGACCATGATCAAAATCGATTATTCGGCAGCCCTGGAGAATAATAATCAATTAATCGACCGTTTATTTCGATTAATAAACCAACATGATGTTGGTTTATTTTTTGTTATTTTCTAAAGTGCCTACCATTGCCTTTATTTGGAGATGCGCTATGCACGCACAATGTATGTATTGCAATGCTGCCATTATTAAATACAGGCTACAGCTTGTATTACTAATAGCAGTTTTGCAATAAATATTATTATAGCAATTTATTTATTGCAATGCTATTATTAATACAGGCTGTAGCCTGTATTATTAATAATAGCAGCATTGCAATAAATAAATTGTGTGCGCATCGCGCATCTTCAAATGGATGCACTCAAAGCGCATTGTTGAGGTTGAGCTGTGAAAGACCAACGTCTTTTCGCAGAGCTTGCATTTAACTTCATTTGGACTTGTAAGTTCGAAGTAGTTCCACTAGGAGGAACTCTTTTTACCTGCCGCTTTGTTCATCTTTAGTCGCACGTGTGAGGGAGAGGGGGGGGGGGGGTCGGTGTGTAGCGTGCTGCAGCAGCAGTCTGCTCTGCACGCAGGCTTCCTCCAAGTTTACAGTAAAACAAACTGGTGGTGTGACCAATGGCCATTTACAATTATTAATACTATTACTATTATTAGCATTAGTCTATATTTTGGCTGAAACTAAGCCATAACAAATACATAAATAATAATAAAAAAATATATAAATAAAATCGATTTTTAAAAATAATATTCGATTATGGAGACTGTAACGAATATTCGAATAATCGAATAATCACTGGCATCCCTAGTTCCTTGCATGCAGTCCGAGTAGACAAGAGAAAGATAAAGGAAGGAAGACACAGTATATATCCCGGAGGTATAGGCATTAGTGTCGGGCGGAACAATACCCCCAACCTGTAGTTTCATGATTGAATTATGTAACCCAGTGTATTAATAAGTGATCACTACAAGGGTATGGAAATATGGCAGAAAAGGTGGGAGGAAGACCAGAAAGGGAGGAGATACCACAAGTTACAAAAATCAGTCATAATAAAGGAGGAGATCACCATCACTAGACTCAGACTGGATCATACAGGATTAAACGGCTTAATGTTTTTAATGGGAAAATGCAAAGTTGAAGAATGCAGGGGGTGTGGAGTGAAAGAAAATGTGGAACATATCATATTACACCGTAACATGTACAAAACAGAGAGGTGAGGGGGTAAGAGCTACCAGGAAGGGAGTGGAGCCCGATGGGGACACTGGGAACAGAAGGTGAGGGGGTAAGAGCTACCAGGAAGGGAGTGGAGCCCGATGGGGACACTGGGAACAGAAGGTGAGGGGGTAAGAGCTACCAGGAAGGGAGTGGAGCCCGATGGGGACACTGGGAACAGAAGGTGAGGGGGTAAGAGAGGCAGGAAGGGAGTGGAGCCTGATGGGGACACTGGGAACAGAAGGTGAGGGGGTAAGAGCTACCAGGAAGGGAGTGGAGCCCGATGGGGACACTGGGAACAGAAGGTGAGGGGGTAAGAGAGGCAGGAAGGGAGTGGAGCCTGATGGGGACACTGGGAACAGAAGGTGAGCGGGTAAGAGCTACCAGGAAGGGAGTGGAGCCTCATGGAGACACTGGGAACAGAAGGTGAGGGGGTAAGAGAGGCAGGAAGGCCATTCTTAAGTATTTGAGTGGTGATTGGATGATATGGTGATACACACTCTTGTACAGTAGGTGGCGGTATGCACCTTAAAGCTGTTTGCAATCCGCCAAAAACCGAGAGAAGAAGAAGAAGAAGAACCTGGATCCATGCCGCGTCTCGTCCCTACGGTTCTCTCTCTCTCTCTGTGTTCCTGAGAAAGTGTGTGTGAGCTCCAGCTCTACTGATCCATCGTCTGTGTGTCTGGATAAACCTCCGAATGGACTGTGTGCTCTTTTTTCTGGAGCGTTTACCTCGGACTTCAGGAGCTAGCTTAGCATGCTAGCTGGAAACACGTTAGCAACACTAGTCGGATTGAGAGTTTGATGCAGAGAGAAACGGTGTGTTTAACGGAGTCTGCAGGAAAAGGTGATCTAGGAAACATGAGTAAAGTCCAAATGCTGCTGTCGTTGAAGAAGCAGCGAGTCACTGCTGCTAATGAAGAGATATTTGCTCTGTTTGAACACACAATAGCAGAGCTCGAGGAGGAGCTGTTTCTTTCCAAAGAGGAGAACAAGAGACTCCAGAAGCTTCTGGACGCTGTTTTACAGCCTCAGCTTCAGATCCACAGAGCAGGTCTGTTCCCTTTACCCTTAATCAACACTTTACACTCTTCAGTAGCACTTTATTATCACATTAATAACACTTTAGACCCTTTACCAGCACTTGCTGCAGGTAGCAGATCCTGAAGTAAAAGTACAAACACCACACTGTGAAAATACTCCATTACCAGTTAAAGTACTGCATTCATATCTTATTTAAGTAAAATGATGTAAGTATTATTAGACACATGTACTTTATTATAATAATTAATATGTATTACGGAAGAGCAAACCTACCAAAATAAATATATTTATAAAGATTATATTGAATAATATGCCATTGAGTGGCTGTGGCTCAGTGTGTAGTGTGCTGGACTTGGAATCAGGGGGTAGCCAGTTCGAATCCCACTGCAGTCAGCATGTCGTTGTGTCCCTGGGCAAAACACTTCACCCCAAATTGCTCCTGTGGGGATTGTCCACAGTACTGAATGTATGTAAGTCACTTTGGATAAAAGTGTCATGTAATGTAATTAGGGCTGTCAGTCGATTAAAATAGTTAATCGCGATTAATTGCACATTTTTTATCTGTTCTAAATGTACCTTAGAGGAATATTTTTCAAGATTTTAATACTCTTATCAACATATGAGTGGACAAATATGCTTTATGCAAATGTTGTTATCATTTGAACAATGACAAATATTCTCATGAATATTAAACACAACAACCTCTGAACATTACAAATATTCGCCTCAATTCAACCTGGAACCTCTCTCATTCAATAATACAATACAACGTGTGTGTGTGTGTGTGTGTGTGTGTGTGTGTGTGTGTGTGTGTGTGTGTGTGTGTGTGTGTGTGTGTGTGTGTGTGTGTGTGTGTGTGTGTGTGTGTGTGTGTGTGTGTGTGTGTGTGTGTGTGTGTGTGTGTGTGTGTGTGTGTGTGTGTGTGTGTGTGTGTGTGTGTGTGTGTGTGTGTGTGTGTGTGTGTGTGTGTGTGTGTGTGTGTGTGTGTGTGTGTGTGTGTGTGTGTGTGTGTGTGTGTGTGTGTGTGTGTGTGTGTGTGTGTGTGTGTGTGATGGATCGTTGGAGCTATGTGCAACTCAAGGCATATTATGCTCGAACGGGAGCTGCCTGGCCGCTGCAATCATGTTGCACTCTCCGAGCTGAGTGTGCTGACTTCTCCTACAATGTCCCGCTGTCTGCTTCCTGCATAAAGTCAAGTGCTCGGCGCAGTTGTGGCGAAATGTCGCCAGATGGCCAGTCGGTGCCTGCCGGTGAGCGTGGAAGTGTGGTCTGCCACAAGCGGGCGGCAGGAGCGGGGCTGTCAGCATCAGCTTGTAGACGGTATTTTAAACTCGATGCGCTCTGAAACTACGTGGCGGCCGAGAAAAAAAAATACACATTCGTTAATCGCGTTAAAATAATTAGTGGCGTTAATTTTTTTTTGCGTTAACGTGTTATTAATGCGTTAACTCTAAATGTAATGGAATGAATGAATGAAAACTTTATTACAGACTCAGGGTCCAGATAAAAGACTAGGCATTACATATATATATATCTTGTAGAACTCTGGGGAGAGGCCATCTATTCCAGGGGCCTTCCCCCCCCTGCATGCTCTTGAGTGCTGCACACAGTTCCTCCTCAGTCAGGGGCCCGTCCAGCTCTTTGTTCGTCTCCTCAGACACTGTTGGTAGGCCCCTGCAGAACAGATTAAACCCTCCATCATCTTCACTGTACTCAGTGGTGAAGAGGTCGCAGTAGAAGTCCACCGCTCTCTGCCGGATCTGGCTGTTCTCCGTCAGCTGCTGTCCTCCTGCTGACCTCAGAGAGTGGATCAGCCTGCCCTGCCCGTTCTTCTTCTCCAGACTGAAGAAGTACTTTGTGGGTGAATCCATCATGGAAGCGCTCTGGAATCGGGACCGGACCAGCTCTAGAACCCAGCAGGTCTGCCAAAATGGCTTTTTTAGATTTGAGGTTTTCAATACAACCTGGATTTCCTGTGGACTCTGCAAAGCTCTGCAGTTCCACTATTTCCATCTCCAGATCTCTCATAGACTTGGTGATATCACGAGAAACATTGAGAGTGTACTGAAGACAAAGCTGCTTGATGTCGGCTTTCCCACAATCCCACCACTGCTTCAAAGAGTTAAAATCCCCCTTCCCAGGGTTCGTACGGGTGCTTGAAATCCTTGAAAATGCTTGAAATTTTACGTGGTGTTTTCAAGGTTGGGAAAGTGCTTGAATTTTGGGAATGGTGCTTGAAATTGAGATAAAGTGCTTGAAAATGTAAATGCTTTACTTTTACAATAAATTGCTGTCTGACTGAATAGTTCGCTTTTTAGATTAAAAGAAAAGAATTGCTTCGCTTCTACATAAAACAGCTCCGCTGCACCTTCCCGCGCTATGCGCGCGACCGGCAAGTGTTTGTGTTACGTGTGACCTGGGCATTCTGATGAGAGTGATAGATGACTGTGTGCCAGGAGGTTGCAGTTTCAACGAGCGTTGGCTAGCAGAAGACAAATACAAGCCATGGCTAAGAAAAGGGGCAAGCCCACGAGTAGCCTCCTGCAAAGTTTGCAACAAATAACGATGGGAGAGTCTGCGCTGACGAGCCACATGAAAGGTACGCTGTAGAGCATTTTAGGTTAGGCTAACGTTGCATGTTACGTTAGTTTAAGCTAACGTTAGCTAGCTGAATTGCGAACTCGATTGAGGGATAATAATAATTGCAGGGGACAATCATTTCAGAGGAGCGTACCTATGGTATGTGCGTTACAGTCGCCATCCTGTGGTGTTCAGAAGATGAGGCACTAACGGCATTTCATGTTATAGTCATGAAATATAATCTATTGATTCGACACAGAGCGATTTTGAAAGCAATGTATTTCTACTGGTAGTATGTTTCGTGCCTAAACCAAATGTAACTTGCTCTATCGAAATCAGTCACATTGACCCGAAGACACATTTTCGTTTGTATTACTGGTCTGGGGAAGCTCGCGAGTGTGTTTGTGTTTATTGCGTTTGTGTACCGGGAAAACACTCACAAGAAACACCGGCTGTTGTTATGTTTGCTGTGACGTTACATTACTCCGTTCTCCGCTTGTAATTATGCCGAAGCTTCAAAGTTGTATTTATCATCTGAATTTGCCGAAACAAGTTTAATATTCTGAAAGCCAATACTTTGTTTATTTGAAAACAGATGAAAACAAACTGTCTTTTATATAAAATTGAAGTATTATACAAGTAAAACTACATTTTGAAGATGTATAAGTCAGGTGTCTTGAGTAGTCAACATTACCTAAAATCATTTTACACATTTGTAAATATTATTTCCATTGTGAGTCTATTTGTATGCAGCTCTGTGTGCTTTTGTAGCTACAATTCAGGCGAATACACTACCAGAGGTGAAGTACTCAGATATTGTACTTGAGTAAAAGTAGAAGTACTCAGATATTGTACTTGAGTAAAAGTAGAAGTACTCAGATCTTGTACTTGAGTAAAAGTAGAAGTACTCAGATCTTGTAGTGAAATTATAAGTACTCAGATCTTGTACTTAGTAAAAGTAGAAGTACTCAGATCTTGTACTTGAGTAAAAGTAGAAGTACTCAGATCTTGTACTTAGTAAAAGTAGAAGTACTCAGATCTTGTACTTAGTAAAAGTAGAAGTACTCAGATCTTGTACTTAGTAAAAGTAGAAGTACTCAGATCTTGTACTTAGTAAAAGTAGAAGTACTCAGATCTTGTACTTGAGTAAAAGTAGAAGTACTCAGGTCTTGTACTTGAGTAAAAGTAGAAGTACTCAGGTATTGTACTTGAGTAGAAGTACTCAGATCTTGTACTTGAGTAAAAGTAGAAGTACTCAGATCTTGTTCTTGAGTAAAAGTAGAAGTACTCAGATCTTGTACTTGAGTAGAAGTACACAGATCTTGTACTTAGTAAAAGTAGAAGTACCAGAGTGTAGGAATACTCTGTTACAGTAAAAGTCCTGCATTCAAAATGTTCCTCAAGTGAAAATAGAAAAGTATTCTCGTCAAAATATAGTAAAAGTAGTCGTTGTGCAGATTGGTCCATCTCAGAATAATATATATGATATGTTTTATAATGATTGATCATCAAAGTGTTCTCAAAGCTGGTGAAGGTGCAGCTAGTCTGAAGTACTTTGTAGACTGCAGGGTAGCTGGTGGATTTACTCCAAGTGGAACTAAAGTCTGATTCAACACTTGATTAGATTTCACATCATTCATCCAGATCTGTGAAGTAACTAACGGTGTTAAATACATGTAGTGCAGTAGAAGTACACCATGTACCTCTGAACTGTAGTGGAGTAGAAGTACACCATGTACCTCTGAACTGTAGAGAAGTAGAAGTACACCATGTACCTCTGAACTGTAGTGGAGTAGAAGTACACCATGTACCTCTGAACTGTAGTGGAGTAGAAGTACACCATGTACCTCTGACTTGCGTTCACTACCAACCTAAAAGTACCTCAACAATTAATCAATAATGTATTGAAAAGTTATTTGGCTGATTGTTGTATATCGGCTCAGCCAGGTTATATGGGAGGCCCAGTCTACGTACAGATCACTAATTTTAAAATATTAAACGTAGTTTTCGTTACTTTAATTTTGCATCCTCGTGTAGAATGCTATCACGTTTATAAATATGTAATTTACAACAGCTGTAAGATCCTTGAAAAGCTGGAAAATGCACCCTGAAAATGCATGAAAAGTGCTTGAATTTGACTTTGGAAAAGGTGTAAGAACCCTGCCTTCCTTTCTCTAAAACCTTTCCAAAAATAAATAAAAACCTCTCTAAAATGTGTGTCTAAAAGCAGAGCAGTGTTAAAATGCCAATACGCAGATTTGCTTTTTATGTTGGCAATAAAAACATCACACAACACAATGGAGTGGTCAGAGAACCCAACAGGCAATATAGCACACTTTCTAACAACATTCAAAAGGTGCTTAAAACAATAAAACCTGTCCAGCCGGGCCATTGCTACAAGAAACGCTCATAAATACAAGCCCTCTTCCCCACATCTCTAGCTCCATTGACATTTAAAGTGCACACTTTAAAATCACTCATTAAAAAGGATGTGAGGAGAGACACACCACTTAAGAACAACAAGTATGTTAAAACCAGCATCCTAACTGCCGTGCATGACCTTTTCTTCTTCATTTAAAATCTCTCGCTGTAACTTCCCTTTCAGGACCTTCAAGCGATAAGACTCCTGCTCAGTGAAGAGATGCATCTGAGCTTTCACTGACTGTAGCAACAAGCTCTTGTCAGTAAAAAAACTCTTCTATTTTTACTCCTCTTTTGTTTTTTGTTTCTTTAAGAAAAGCTTTGATTTGCTGCACTTTAAAAAACGGACTTTTAAGTTGTTAGAAGGTGAGAGGCTGACTGTCCTCAGCAGAGTCCTCTTCCTCCTCATCTTCAACTTCCTCATTCTCCTCCATCAATTCTTCCTCACTTTCTTCCTTTTCTGCCTCCTTCACCTCCTCCACCATTTCCTCCTCTCTCTCTCCCTCCTCACTCACTGCCACCCTCTTGGCCTGAGAGACTTCCTCTTTCCGTTTTCTTTTCTTTGTACAAGCTTGAGCTTCAATGTTCTCCGCTTGCAGCGGATGCAGAGAGTTCCACCGTCTCCACTGCTTCTTTCGGGACAACCTTTCTCAACCACAAGGTCACTTTTTCACTTTTTCCATTATTTTTCTCATCACTCTTTTTTCCCCCAGAGTTTTCCTTGTCCTGCTTAGGGAGCTCTGAACCCTCAGCCTTATTTGGAGGCTATGTTGTTTTTTATTTTTTTCCTCCCCCTCATGTTTTTTTATTTTTTTCCTCCCCCTCCTGTTTTTTTTTTTTTTCCTCCTCCTCCTGTTTTTTATTTTTTTCCTCCTCCTCCCCCTGCTTTTTATTTTTTCCCGGACACGCTCTGGCCAAGTGCCTCTCCTCCCCGCATTCAAAGCACTTGACAGGCCCCGAGTTTACAAACATTACATAATTAAAATCATCCAACTTTAAACTTAACACCAGATTAAGTTCCTCGTCTCTCTTATTGAGAATCATGAGGACACTTCTCCTGTGAGACACCACGTGCTTTAGTAGTGGAGATCTGCAGCCCGAGGACAGCTTCCTGATGGATGACACTACAGATGTAGCACTCCAGATCAGACTCAAAAGGGTGTGTCCCAGTCAAAAGCCCAGCGGATGCCAGGGGCTGGGGATGTTGCCAAATTGCTAGAGGGCGTTGCCCAATTTCCCCATTTGTTCAATTACAGGATTTAACCATGAGATGGCGCTTCATTCACAAAATACACAATGGGTGTTGTAGAAACATCAATATTTTAGATCAAATAAAGTATATAGTTTGCTTTATGCAGTATATTTCCTGTAATATTGTACAATAGATTGAAGTAAATCAACTTATACATTAAGATAAGATAAGATGGACCTTTATTAATCCCGTGGGGAAATTCAGTAGTTCAAACAGCAACAGGGTGAGAGTGAAAAACAGGACAGCACAGATTCACACAGATTAATAAAATCAAAAATAAGATGAGCGATAAAAAATAATAATAATAATGAGAAACTATGAAATAAGAAATGAATAAAACTAAAATGTAATTATCATATCATATATTATAATGTATTATTAAGTAATATCATACATTAACCCCATTATAGCAGATGCCACATTAAATGGATGAACACATGTATGCATCAATAATTACAACAGAGTATTTCTAAATACAAGTTGTAAAAATACTTATATGTATTTAATATTAACCCTTTGGAGTCGACCGTCACGCCGGCGTGATCAGATCACATGACCTGTTCAAGCCGGTGCCGCATAAAAACAACAGTCCGGACAACATTGCCGTGTGTTTCTGTCGAAAGTGCTGGCTTGAAACTACTGTATATCCCAGTCTTTGATTCATGCAAAAATACCCAGTAAACACGGAGATACGGTGATATAAAGTTAATACATTTCAAAAGTATGAAATATGGAAGCACATATTTGAATATCTTCGCCATATTTGATCATTTTACGAAACGGAAAATACTGGAAACTGTAGATCCTGCTCAACAGGATGTATATGTGTATTTCTGTCGAAAGTACTGGCTCGAAACTATATGCCAGTCTTTGTTTCATGCAAAAATACCCAATAAACACGGACATACGATGATATAAAGTTAATACAGATATATTTCAGAAGTATGAATAATGGAAGCACATATTTTAATATTTCCGCCGTATTTTATCATTTTACGAAACGGAAAATACTGGAAACTGTAGATTCTGCTCAACAGGATGTATTTACCAGGAAGGGGTGAGGTAATCAGGTAAACGGAGTGATACGAAACGAGACGAAAAGAGACGAAGAGGGACGGCGGGAACCGAAGAGAGACGGCGGGAAATGGAGAGAGACGAAGATATACGAAGACAGGCTGCGGGAGACGAAGAGAGGCTGCGGGAGACTGCGATTGAAGTAAAGTGACAGACAAACATTGAAAATGTAGATATATTTAGAGTTTTGAAGACTCAACTATGATGAAGAGAACTCTGAACGTGAGTCAAGCTTTAAGCTTGTTTTTTGACATGGAGGAGGAGGAATCTGTGATGTTGCCCTCTGTGTCGTAGTTGACAGAAACCGCTTTGAAGCGTGGCACAGATAAAGACAGAAAAAACAGATTTTTGTACATAATGTGTATATATATATATTTGTATTATATTTATAATAACACTTTTGCCTTATCAGAATGAAATCCCATGCTACCTCAATCAAACTTTCACATTATCATAGTCACATCCCATGTATATATTTCCAGCTTTTAAATGGTTTCGTTGTGTATGTTTGTGTTGTGAAAAATAAAATCATTTTCAAAATCTGTTTTTACATATATGTTGTGATTTTGGGTCCAAAATGTTCATATAGTAGAAGATCACCTACATCCAAACGAAATAAATATAATTAATTATGATGAATACGTTAAGTCTTGTTCATTGTTTTTCACTTTTATTAAATGTTTGATATTTCTTTCTCTGTGTGCGGGGATCACAGGAGGGGGGAGAGCTGTGGAATGTGACTCCACACATTCCGATGGCCAATTAGTTTTAAACAAAGGGTCCCCAACATACATATGAAACATGGGGGGGTTGGGGCTGGAGAACGGTATGGTCCTACCGTTTCATACTTTATATATCTTAGGCATATTCATACACACTGTTCATAACTGCTCACAGGCTGATATCTAGTGTATTCATACCCCACTGTTTATTCATCATTCAATTAATTATATATTTTATTCTGTAGATTGTGAACATTACTTTTCACTTTACTGCTTGTTGCTCCTGGTTAGAAGCTAAACTGCATTTCGTTGTCTCAGTATCGGCGGTCCACTCCTGATGAACCCACCAGGGCTGTTTCCTCAGAACGAGAGGAAAGTTTTTACCAGGACAGCTTTTTTTAAGGGAACAGCATCGCCCTGAGATCTATGCTGCTAATATGTTCATGGCCATAACGCCATTTGTAACATAGGCTATGGGAGAATGGTGAAAATAACCAACTGGACTGGGACCAATGGGAAAATGCCTCTTCCCCTCAATGTGAAGCAACAGATTGAGTCTATGTTTCCAATCGGTTTCCCAAATCTGAACATTGACCAGTGGGCATAAGATCAGGAGCCGGGGTAAACGAGAGAACTGAGGAGCCCCCAGAAAAACAGATCCCGAAATCGCTCGTCCTGGTTTCCGCAGCAGATAGGCCTACAGCATGTGTCTATACTGTATGTCAGTTATTTTAAAAAATGGTGAAAACGAACTTGAAAATTGTTTCCTCTTTTTATTTCGGGATGGGAGACGTGTGTGATTAAAAATTCATTCGCAGAAATGTAAAGTGATTCTAACTACAGTTCTATTCATATTCTTGACGGAAGAGCCGTGTAAATGGGTGGCCATATGCATTTGAAAAGCAATATAATCACACAGTTATTATGCAAGAGGTAATACGTGGTGCTTTTATAGCCTTTCTCCAATTCAAACTCTTGACGGGAAAAAAGGAAGGTGTAAATGGTTGGGCTATACTGTACTGTTACATACAAAGGCCATTCAATAGCGTTCAATATATAGTATTCGTTTATTAGAGTCGGCTTGACTCGGTTTGCATTCATAAAGAATGCACAAATGTGTTTAATCGTTAATGTCATAGTATTCGTTTATTAGTCCCCGAGGGGAAATGGGTAGCAGCACATCACAGAGGCATTTAAAAAGTGAAGAACATTCAAGTTAAACAATACTAAGTAAACAATTAACACAGTAAATTATGTGGATTAAATCACATTTATTTCGTTAAAAATAAACGAAATGACTCGGTTTGCATTCATAAAGAATGCACAAACGTGTTTAATCGTTCATGTCAGATATGTAGGCCTACTAAGTAAATAGCCTACATTAGTTCCTGCTCAAGATTAGATTCAACTTTATTGTTATTGCACAGATTACAGGTACTGAGACAACGAAATGCAGTTTAGCTTCTAACCAGGCTGCAACAAGCAGTAAAGTGAAAAGTAATGTTCACAATCTACAGAATAAAATATATAATGAATTGAATGATGAATAAACAGTGAGGGGTATGAATACACTAGATATCAGCCTGTGAGCAGTATGAACAGTGTGTTAATCGTTAATGTCAGATATGTACTAAGTTAAATAGCCTACATTAATTTCATGATGGATTATTTAACCACATTTATTTCGTTAAAAATAAACAAATGATAAATGCAGGGTGAATTGCCCTAATGTGGAACATTTTTGCATTTCAGACTTCGGAATATATTGCGACATGAAGCCGATACAATAATCAAAATCCAGTAACATTCTGGAATCCCCAGGATGTGTCCTAATCAACCAAAAGAGACATGCAGATATTAAACTCATACAAGAAATGGTGTGTTATGGAAATCTGGCTCCCAAACACGCTCTGGAGAGTACAAGTCAAATGATAAAACAAATCAAAATGGTGAATCAAGCCAAAGCTGTCTTTTGGTTATTTATTTGAAGCTTTCAAATACACGACATAATAATTAATTGTCACCCGGTCGGGCAGAGTATGGAAAGTCTGCCGAGAGTGCGCAAGACACAATGGAAAAGCAAAGGGGAGAGAGCACAATATAGGTTTCACACAGTCAGATTGTTGGAGGACATCCCGGTGGCCTTGAGTAGATAGACATAACGGTTCTCAGAGCAGGGAAGTTTGTGATGCTCTCTGGCTGTGTATGAGTCTCCAGTCTGCTGAAACAGCTGTGGCCTTGCAGAGACTGGGAACCTCATAAGAGAATATAATAGAATAATATTGGTAAAGAACAACAAGAGGAATAAGAAGCATTTGGTTTAAACATATGAAAGAATATAATAAGGATAATAATAAGGATTGATAATAACAAAATTCCCACTACATTCCCCCCTTTTGATCATACTTGATCAATAGAAAAAAAAAAAAATGATAGGATAGACTGATATAACACATCAATGAATACATTCCATCGCTGGTTTAAGTAAACACATCACAAATATATCATAGAAAACTGGCTGTTTTTGTGGAGGACAGACTCCAATATAATGTAAGCATAAGAGAGGAGATACACACATGATTATATTGATGAATCGGAATCAGACTCTTCTGATTCTAGCTGATCTATCTCACTGTGGCGCAAAGGATTGTCTTGTAATGGAATAGTAGTATACTGAACGAAAGCTGAGGACACCATGCTGGAAACGCATTTCTTCAGTATTGGGATTATCAAACAGGTACAACTGATTAATAGGCCAAAAATGATCGCCAGGGGTGTAACTATACTAGCCAGCCATGCTTTCCACCCGCCTGATGTAAGCCAGGCCCACCAGTCCCAGCCCCCTGCGTTGGATATGTCATCAGCTTTCATGTCAGCTAACAGGTTGTTAAGATGCAGCACGGTGTCAGTGATGTTCTTGGTGGCGTCGGGAATGTAAGTGCAACAGGAGTCACCGATCACATGACACAGGCCACCCTTTGAGGCAAACAAAAGGTCAAGAGCGAATTGGTGCTGCATGAGCATGTTCCTAGAGGCTATTATGAATGGGGTCAAAGCCTGGAAGCCTTGAGTCGTCTCATAAGTCAGATTCTCTAGCCGGACGTGTAAGGTATCTATTTTATGGGCATTGTTTACTGTACCCCACCATGGGAACAGGCCACCCATGAATTTAGCTCCAGCGGACGTCATATCTCTTTTTACCTTGTGGTGGTCGGGGTGTTGGAACTCTGGGTAATGATGTGTCGTGCATTAAGGACGTGAGTACAGTGACTGCTGGATTCAAATCCACTAGAGTGCATGTCCCTATCCAAAGGGGAGCCAGAACTTGATAGAGCTTGTTGCCGCACAACCAAACGTAATCTTCTGGCGCGCTAAACCCAGAATCACTGGGCCACGCCAGTTGGAGGGAAATATGTTCAACATCTGGGAATGCTACGTTAGAAAGGATTCTCTCAGGGGCACCAGATATGTGACAATACGAGATTTTGTGAGCACCGTCCCCGCATGTGTTCCGTAGGATGCGAGTACAACCAGTAGTAGTGCCTAGGAAAAAATAATGTGGTGTAAGAGACGTTTTGTGGTAAACTCTCTGGATGCAGAGGTTGTGTTTCATCCCTCTCAAATGACTGGGGTGCACATGGCTGACGGGTTGGTACTTTGCGTATGTGGTGTCAAGCGTGGATGCACGCAAAGAGGAGTCAGACCGATTGCTGCATGGTGGGGGAAGCTGCCTAGCATAACGCCACCCGGTTACGCTGTCTTCACCCTTGATGGGCCTTGTCAGAGCCATAAACGCGCAGAGGTGTTCAACCTGGGTCAGAGAGCGCGGACGAACTGGCACGGACATTGATGAGTCCTGGGGGAAAAGGGTGCATGCATAACATGACCCATTTTGTCCTGCGGCCTGCAAGAATGATCTCAGAGTGTGCCACCAGACGTTACCGGTGATCCCATTACTAGTCTGACCCACATCAATGTTGCTATGGTCGCCTATGTATAGATTAAATGTAGATGTACCTATGGATGTCAACAGTGGCGTCAAAGGTTGCTTACGCTTTTCCGGGGTCTGAGTTTTGGGCGCGATGTCTATGTAAAATGTGCCACACGGGTCGGCGCCGGATACATACATACAGACAACAAATAACCCTTGTCTGATATCTGGGCAGCCTGTAGTTGCAACAGGATGACGGGGCTCGATGAATTGACCTTGGAGATAGACAATCTCCCTTTGATGTTTGTTTTGTCGTCCCATAAGGTATAACCCCAATCGGTGTGCGCGGTGGTCCATAAAACAAAAGTCCAGCCCCCCGAGCAGTGAGTGGCGGTGTAACTGTCACTCTCGACATAGCAAATGTAGGCGTCTGCCCCCCCCAGTTTCTTAGGGTCGGGGCAATGCATGTAGTTGCACGGGTCTAACTGCACTGCGCTATCTTCCCCATCCCTTAGAGTAATGTTACCAATCCCTGTCTTGACCAGCCCCTCGACCCATGTGGTTCGCCCTCCTTTCCCCATGAACCTCTTAGATACCTCGATTTTGGCTGACATGCTGTATGCTGACCCTGGATACATAAAATATAGGACTAGTCCTAACACAACTATCATGGCAAGTATGCAGAGGAACCATTCTATGAGTGTCCAGGCTCTCCAGTAGCATTCACATTGCTCACGGTTGCGTTGTCGTCTCTCCAGGCGAGCCCTCATCACGAGGGGGAAATGTTCCATGGAGTGTGTGAGTGTATTCTCTCGGTCGATTTCGTGACACGGACCGTCAGACTTCGCACACTGATAACCAAACGAGGAACCAGAGAGCATATGAAACCGCTCAGCTGGCACTCGCTCGTGACACCTTGTGTGTAGTGTGTTTTGGTGTATGTAGTGCAAGTGTGGTGCTGGTGGTGACTAGGACACGTCACTTGTTGTCATCTGTTGGTGACTTTGACATGTCACTTGTTGTCATCTGTTGGTGACTTGGACACGTCACTTGTTGTCATCTGTTGGTGACTTGGACATGTCACTTGTTGTCATCTGTTGGTGACTTGGACATGTCACTTGTTGTCATCTGTTGGTGACTTGGACACGTCACTTGTTGTCATCTGTTGGTGACTTGGACATGTCACTTGTTGTCATCTGTTGGTGACTTGGACATGTCACTTGTTGTCATCTGTTGGTGACTTGGACATGTCACTTGTTGTCGTCTTCTTCTACCGTTTCTCCTTTCCTGTGACCACGACCTTGCAGTGGCTGGCGTGGACCCATGTAGCTCTCTCGGCGACCTTGACCGCTGTCTGGGTGACGAGAAGCACCTGGTAGGGACCTGCCAACGATTGGATTTCCAGCTCTTTCTCCGGAAATCCTTGACCAGCACGAAGTCGCCCGGTTGAAGGCGGTGAAGCGGACCAGTGGCAGGGGTAGGCAAGGCTGCGGCTACCTGACGTCGGATGTCTGCTAAAGTGGATGATAGGTTAACACAATATGACATAGCATCCTCACACAAAGTTGTGGAGGGAAGAGGAATCCTGGAGCCTTGAGTCCAATCTGTGGAGGTGCCCCAAAAAGGATTTCAAATGGGCTGAGTTGACTCCGTGTTCTTTTCCGCATCCTCATGTACATCAGCACAATGGGCAGAGCTTGTGTCCATGACAGACCTGTGTCTGCACAGCATTTTGCTAGTTTGTTTTTGATTGTGCCGTTCTCTCTTTCCACCCCACCCCCACTCTGTGGATGATAAGCACAATGCTTTCTGATGTCCATGCCCATGTATTCTCCTATCTGCGTAATGGCCTCATTAGCAAAATGTGAACCGTTGTCACTAGAAATTTGTCTGGTAGTCCCCATCTAGGAATATTTCCCTCAGTAGTGCCTTTGCCACAGCATTTGCTGTCTGTGCTTTTACTGGGAAAGCTTCAACCCATTTGGACCACATGTCGACCACCACTAAGCAGTGCTTCTTACCCTCTGATGGGCTTAGCTCAATGAAGTCCAGCATTAGGTGCTCGAATGGCCTGGTGGGAGGTGGATGTGCTCCGGGTCCTGTAACCTTTACTGGTCTACCAGAATTTTGCATGATGCAGATTAGGCATGCTTCACAGTGCTTTTGAGCTGTTACTGTGAACCCCCTTGTGAACCACTCCTGATTTATAGACTCTAACATCCCCCCTTTTGACACATGATCCCACCCATGTGTCAATTTAGCGAAATGAGGGAAAAAATGTCTGGGAAGACATGGATTAGAATTTGGGCCAACCCAGATGCTGGATTTTGGGTCAAAAACAGCCCCAGCAGCCTTCCATTGAGCTTCTCAACTGGCGTAGCTAGCTGCTGCATGGAAGTCAGTGATGACATTTTGTCAGTGAAGGAGGGACAGGGATTTTAACAAATGAGTGTGCGTGAGGTGCGAGAGGAATCAGGGCAGCTGCCTTTGCGGCTGAGTCAGCAGACGCATTTCCTAGGGAAACTGGGTCTGTACTGCTTGCGTGTGCGGCACATTTACAGACTGCAACCTCAGATGGGAGCAAAATGGCGTCTAGTAAGCCTGCAACCAGTACATGGTTAAGTACTGGTTTGCCATCAGATTTAAGAAATTGTCTACACTTCCAAATAGCCCCAAAATCGTGTACTACCCCGAAAGCATATCGTGAGTCAGTGTAAATAGTCACGGTTTTGCCTTCTGCAAACGTGCAGGCTTCAGTTAGTGCGATGAGCTCTGCTGCCTGTGCTGAGAGGTGGCATGGAAGCGGTCCAGAACGGAGTACACCAGAATCTGAAACAACAGAAAAACCCACCCGATTAGTGCCCCCTTGGTCGCGAGAGGCAGACCCATCAACATACAAAATGAGGTCAGCGTTGGTCAGAGGAACGTCTTTTAAGTCCGGTCTCGGTGTGCACACAATGGAAAGTACGGCAACACAGTCGTGTTCGTCACCGTCTTCAGGCAAAGGCATAAGAGACGCTGGATTCAGAGTGTTACATCGCTTGACATAAACATTAGGCATGTCTAACAGGCAGGTGTGATACCTGAGGTAACGTGCAGCAGAGAGGTGTGATGTTCTCTGTTCAAGGAGGATGAGTGAAACAGCATGTGGAACTAACAGGGTCAAAGGTGCATATCCCACAATGTCACGTGAGGAGTTGAGCGCTTTCTCAGCAGCAGCCACTGCACGTAGACATTTAGGCAGGCCAGCAGCTACAGGATCTAGCTTGGAGGAGAAATAGGCCACAGGCCTCTGTTTTCCTCCATGATCTTGCAGTAGAACTGAGGTCATACACCCATGTCGTTCATCCACTGCCTGAGTGAAAGGTTTAGTGTGATCAGGTAGACTTAGAGTCGGTGGGGATTGTAGAGCCAGCTTCATATTAATGAAGGCTTCGTCGGCTTCCGGTGTCCATATAAGATGATCTGTAGGTTTCGAACCAGTGACGTATGTAATAGTACGCAGTGGTAACTCGATTTGAGAATAGTTTGGAATGAATGACCTGCAATATGAACAAAACCCCAAAAATGACATCATCTGTCGCTTAGTGACAGGTTTTGGCAGAGCAGCCAATGATGAAATCCGCTTATCTGAAAGCGTTTTCCCCTCTCCTGAAATGACATGACCCAAGAATGTAACTGTTTTTGTACATATTGGAGTTTAGACAAACTGGCCTTATGGCCTTCGGCTGCGAGGTGCATTAACAAAGCAATAGTATCGCCCCACACTGCTCTGCTGTAGGTGCGCAAATCATAAGATCATCTACATACTGGATCAGAGCAGTGCCTTTAGAAACCTGGAGAGAGGCCAAACTTGTACACAATGCCTGGTTGTACACAGTAGGTGATTCACAATAACCTTGACACAGGCGTGTAAAAGTGTAAGGTTTACCATCATATTCAAATGCGAACCAGAATTGGCTGTCTTTGTGTACAGGGACACTGAAAAATGCATTTGAGAGGTCGATGACAGAAAAGAATGCTGCAGAGGCTGGAACTTGGGAAAGAATCAGATACGGATTTGGGACCAGCGGTGCCCGAGCGTGAACCGCTGCATTTACAGCTCGCAAATCCTGGACAAATCTCCACTCGTCAGGAGGTTTGTCTCTGATCTTTTTGACAGGAAACACTGGAGTGCGGACCGGGGAATCGTTACACGGAATAATGACCCCTTGTTTAAGCAGAGAGGTAAACACTGGCCGGATGCCATCAACAGCTTCACGTTTCAATGGATACTGAGGTTGATTTGGACGGAACGTGGATTTCGGAGTGATAACCACCGGCTCCGCAGAGCGGATTAAACCTACGTCATATTTGTGAGCTGCCCACAGTGTTTGAGGCACTGTTTTTAGCGCATCAGGGAGCTCAGAAATATGACTGAAAAATGAGAACTCCGGGCCAGATGGGCCAGCCACGGTGTTAACATAGTCATCATTACCTGTCAGAGTCAGAGAACGCAGTACATGCACTGAGCAGTCAATGTTATACTTAAACACGTCATGTGATGGGGAATACTCAATCAACGGGTCGTCTGTGATAGTCCAATCAGTACTAGATTCCCAGTCTTTAACGATTGGACCCAAATCCCTCCATTTGTCAGTGGCCCCCCTGGCTAGTGAAATGTGTGGGACCGCCCCTGGGATTTGATGCAGCTGGTTTTGTGTGTGTTAGTTAACAGAGATAGCGCTACACAGAGAGTTCCAATACATTGTTTTAAGCATGATCTCATCATTCACACATTGCAAAAACTCTCATCATGTGTCTACATGCATCATTATCAACAACATTAGCAGTACAATGCAAATGAGAAGTTTCCATGAACACAGCAGGTGGAAAAACACGTTGATGAGTCAAACGCAACAACTCCTGAGAGTCAGGAGTTGTTAACAGCCATTGGGACATTTAGCAATTCTTTATCATCAAAGTGGGGTTTTGAACCATCAATGGAGTTGGTCGTCGGACTTTGAGCCCCTCATTTGTGGAAATGAGGTCTAAGCCGAAACGGAGAATCAGATCTCGTCCCAGTAAATTTATTGGGCAGACAGATGATAACAGGAAACTGTGTTTGATTGTTGTTGGAAATGGATGGTTATCATCACCACCGTTATCTTTACACTGAAGTGGTATCGAAAACTTCTCCTTCACCGTACCCCCCCTGCTCCTATCGAGTGAATGAATCTTCCACTAAATTTGCAATCTGGCAGATCTAACACAGAGTGCGTAGCACCGGAATCAACCAGAAATGTAATATCAACCCCCATTATAGCTAAGGTCAGTGTGGGAAATTTCTCAAATGCTTTTTCCGTGTCATATTTCAAATATGTACCTCTTTAATCACAGACATTTTCTCTAATTCTTCCAATTTCTCAATCGCGTGTATGATGTGTGTGTGTGTCACTTCCCTGGTTTGATGTGGTTGGCACGGGGTCCGTCTCCTCGAACCGAACCTCCACCTCCTCCACTCTCTCCCTCCGTCAGTTCGAAGAATTTTGTCTGTTGATCCGATTTATCCGAGCGAAAGTTCTTTTTCTGCTTCCGTGTGGGCAGTTAGCGATCTGATGACCCGTCTCTCCGCAGTTAAAACAGCGATTATTGCGGTCTCTTCCCCGTCCTCTGCCTCCTCCCTGGCCACGAAAACCCCCCCGGTTCCCTCTGCCCTGGCCCTCACCTTGGGTCCAGGTGGTTGTGACAGCCTGGACCATGGTCAGCTGGGCCTTGTCTTTGCGGTCCCGGCGTTTCTTTTCTTCACTGGCCTTTTCTTCTGAGAGCCGTTTCTCGGCATGCACGGCATGTCGGCGAATTTCTTCCAGCCGGGCACCGTCCAGTACGCCAATGCAGGAGTTTCGCACCGATGCAGAGATAGCCGGGGATAGGCCGTTGAGGAAAGCGTTGCTGAGGTGTGTCTCCCACACTCCCACCTCTGTTTGTGGCTCGGCCCCCGGCTCTTGTTTGATAACCCCGCTATTCTCCTTGAACACTTGTTCTAAGCGGTGGTAATAGTCATTTACTGTTTCCTCCGGTTCTGCTTACATGCATAGATTCTTGCCATCGACTTTGACGGGGAATTTTTAGTATTGCAGTCTCTAGGCGGCCCAAAGCATCACGGTAGGTAGCGTTCAGGGCATCATCCCACTCGGGTTTTGTCATGTGCTGTTGACCTCCAGTATTTCGGTGAAGTGGCTGACGTGTGTCGGACCCATTTTCAGAGTCAACAATGTCTTTATCTCCGGCATGGTAGGGGTAAATTGTCTACAGAACATGAGAAGTGCTGCAGCGAATTTAGCACCTCCTAACTCAACATCTGGCAGGTGATCTCTTGATATCTCCTTCATCTCTGCTATGGTCCATGGGCGATAGACTAATGCAGGACCTCAGGTCCGGCCACCTGTATCATAGGACAGGCGACAGTAACATTCTCCTCGTCCTCCTGTTCGCTCTGGTGGCGGAGGCATCCTTTTTTGTAGAGTTCAGCTGCCTTCGCCTCTCTCTTTTTCTCTCTCTTGTCCTGGATCTTTTTCAGTCTTGCTTCTTCTCTTCATTTTCTTTTCTCTCTTCGTCTCTTTCCTTTTTCTGTCTGTCCTGCTGTGCAGCTCTCCAGCGGCGTCGGTATGTTGACAGCAGCAGCAGCCCCTCCAAGAGCCCCCCAGCAGGCAGCAGATGGAGAGGTGGAGGAGGGAATGGAAATCCTGAGTCGAGGAGAGGGTCCCGCACGCCTGTGAACAGAGGATAGAGGGAAGCTTGGGGTAGTTTATGTTGAAACACAAAACACTTTTTCTCTTCCTTTGCACTTTTATCCTCAGCCTGTATCTTTTTTTATTGCCGCGGCCAATTGCCTTCTTTCACGGCACTCTGCTTCATCCTCCCAGTATTTTACACACTTTCTATGAGTGTCTAGTTTCTCTAAGTCTTTTACTTTAATTGTACTCTTCTTCTTCATTCCATCTTCACACTCTTGTAATTTATCCCTTAGGTTTTTGATTTTTAATTTACTCAAAGAACCTCCCTGAGGAAATCCGAACATTTCCGTCCATATATTTAATTTAGCCAGACTTTCTTCACCATATTTTGCTCGCATGACATCAACTATTGGACCCTCAGGAGGCTGTACATACCCCCTCCCCTGCTTTGCCCCCATAGCAAAGTCTTTTAAAGTGTCACCAAAACACTCCGTGTCACCAAAACACTATTAAAGTGTCACCAAAAGACTCCGTGTCACCAAAACACTATTTTTCATCCGTCGATGCTAGATATACCAAATATCTCTGTTTTCGAGCAGTCCCTCTCCTGATGTCATGGAGTTTTAATTACGTTTAACTTTAAACAATTTAGACTTTGCACATCTCACCGAGTATTGAAAGCCCTTTGAGTTCGTTGGATCTCGTGAAGTCAATCGGTTCCACCCCCCACGCTGGTCCCCTCGTCCCATACGGTTTTTCCCCGTCGAGGTAGAGGAAGACCAAAGATCCCGGAGCGCGCACCCACCAGCGTCCAGAGGTTTCCCCGATCAAGCATACAGAGATCCTGCCGACAACGCCATTTGTTATGGAAATCTGGCTCCCAAACACGGCTCTGGAGAGTACAAGTCAAATGATAAAACAGATAAATGGTGAATCAAGCCAAGCTGTCTTTTGGTTATTTATTTGAAGCTTCAAATACACGACATAATAATTAATTGTCACCGGTCGGGCAGAGTATGGAAAGTCTGCCCGAGAGTGCGCAGAACAATGGAAAAGCAAAGGTTATATAGAAAAAAGGAGTGGGAGAGAGAACAATCTAGGTTCACACAGTCAGATTGTTGATGAGACATCCCGGTGGCCTTGAGTAGATAGACATAACGGTTCTCAGAGCAGGGAAGTTTGTGATGTCTCTGGCTGTGTATGAGTCTCCCAGTCTGCTGAAACAGCTGTGGCCTTGCAGAGACTGGGAACCTCATAAGAGAATATAATAGAATAATATTGGTAAAAGAACAACAAGAGGAAATAAGAAGCATTTGGTTTAAACATATGAAAGAATATAATAAGGATAATAATAAGGATGATAATAATAAAAATTCCCACTACAGTAGACATATTAGTACTCTTAGTGCCAAGTTGTCTCAGACAATCTGTTTTCCTAATGTGGGACAGTTCTGTGCAAAATGTGGGACACTGAAAAGTCTATATTAAAAAGCCTCAGTCACCTTCATTCATGTAATAAAAAAATCTCAGGCCAGTAACACTCAAAGCTACAGTAAATGTGCAATACCATGCTATGTTACTATTTATAATGTTATTGTTGTTACAACAGAAGATGTTTTATTTAAATTGAAGTTAAATGCATCAATCTGGTGCACTGAGGGCAAAATTAGTAGATTTGTGGATACGGCTCTCAACACTCATATGAAACAGAACTGTTCTTACAATGTGTGTTGGAAGGTATTAAATTACTATGCATATGTTATTGTGTAAACACACAGCTGATCACCTGAGAGCTGCCGTTTCATTCAGAGCGTTTAAAAAAAACGACGGTCTGATTTCAACAACTCAATGTGTGATTATTATAGCAGTAATATTAGACACTAATAATACAGTAAACTATGAACACTGTACATATTATTGTTTGCCCGTGGGATTAGGATGATCGGTAGAGAGCCGCTGCGTCGGATGTGATATAAAAACAAAGCGATTATTGTCGTTGTTGTAAACTCACGTGGATTAAATGTAGTGCATTCATTTCAACTCGCGAAATATGATACATTAAATGATCGCGAGGATCACGATCGAACATCGTTTGTTTGACCCTGGATGCATTTCCTGATCTAAAAACATAGCGATGGTTTTGTACTTACGCGGCGTAAATTACGCCAACGTGAATTAAACATTATTTTGTTAAATAAAAACATGGTGATGTTTAGTAAATGATTACATGTCTCTTACTTAAGCACAGAATGTGATCCTATCCGTGACATATATGGATCTTAACAAATATCCGCTATATCAGATCCCTGTAGATCAGCTGTTTATTTCACATGAGTTCCAGTGTGGCAGCTTTTCACCTCCCCCTGGTGGATCCATGATCCATTGCTGCTGGTTTCATTATAATTAAATGTATTTATCAAGGGGGCGTTTCAAGTCCTGCGGGGGGTTTTCCTTTTCAGCAGGGGCCCACCCCGTGCCGATCACGGACCCGCCCGGGTAGGCGTCTGAAACGAAGCGCTACATCTGTATCTTGCCGTATTTAGACAGCTCTCTCACCAGGAAGTCATCCCGTATGAACGGCGGGATATTCGAGATCATTACCCTTGTAGCAGGGGTGGTTAGTGGAGACACGGAAATGAAAGTTTCATTCACAACGATCCCGGTCTCCACCACCTTGTTCGCTTTCCCTTCCGTGTCCACAAATATCACCACCCAGTCGTTCATCCGAGCCGCAGATCTGATGCTGCCGTGCCCCACTAAGGCCCCACAGCCAGGCTGCACTCCTCCACCGAGCACGGTGTCATCGGAGAAATTTAAAACCATGTTTACTAGGGATGTCCCGATCACCTTTTTTTGCTCCCGATCTGATTCCGATCATTTGATTTTGACAATCTGCCGATACCGATTTTTCCCGATCCGATTTATGCAATGCATTAAGGGGAAAAAAAAGGTAACAGATAACGGCTGGTCATCCAACGCGATGAATTCAGCTATCTTGGCTGTTATTGTGTTGGCCTTTTCACTGTTCTGGGGCAGTTTCTCTTTCCTTTTAAAAGTGTCGGTTGTTTCAGTGCCGTTACCTGAGTGGCCGCTGTGTACTCGCCGTGTTGTTGTTGGTGTTTGTTTCTCAGGTAGGGTATTAGATTGGTCGTGTTGAACGTAGCTCTGTCTTTCCACCACGCGGAACCTCTGCCTTGCAAACATTGCATCTGGCTGTTACACTGCCTTCGCTTTCAATTTTATAATACTTCCAAACTCCTGACATTTTCTCTGTCCCGACTCCCGGGTCACCAGCTGAACGTAGCCTCTCGTTAGCTTACTGCTACTATTAGACACTGCGCCCACTCTGTTGCCAGATTTCAGAGAATAAGCAACCAGGTCTATGAAAACAAGCCCAAAGAAAGCAACACATACATGATGTTGTGTAATTTTAAACCAAAACGAAGTCCTCAGGATGACTTTAAGACGTGAACATGGTCATTTTTGTTTTGTAACATTAAATAAAAAATAAATATTTTATATGAAAAATAAATCCCGATCCCCGATTTTTTGAAAATCACGTGATCGGCTCCGATCCCCGATCACGTGATCAGATCGGGACATCTCTAATGTTTACGACTCAGCCGGGCATAGTCCATGCGCAACTGCGTCACACACACACAAACACACACCACACACACCCAAACCACGAGAAAACACCAACAATCAAACGTTTAAACCATATACCAATACACACAACTTACAACATAAACAAGAAATATGTTAGTAGAAAACTGTGTGAAAAGTTAGTAACTCACTCACACCACGCTCCTCCGACGTTCCTCACTCACCAGAGACTGAGAGAGAGAGAGAGAATTATTATCCACAGTTAATGTAAACTCGAATAATGTACTTCATTTGAATGTAATAATTATGTTGGTTGTTGTTTGTGGAAGCTGCCACTTCCTTACAGAGCCCCTCCTCCAACACACACAATGCGCACATGGCCAAAGGGCATGAGATAAGTTTGTGCACTGATGGAAGGCTGACAGGCAGGTAGGCTTACAGGTAGGCTTACCTACCCCACTTTAACTGGAATTATCTAGTGAACAAAAAAGTGTTAACAAATCCAGAATATGATTTATATTTTGCTGGCTACTGCAGAATGCTGTGGTAGCCATGCTGGTTAAGGTGCCTTGAACTCTGAATAAATCACCAACAGTGACACCAGTAAAGCCCCCCCCCACCACCATCTCACCCCCGCCTCCATGCTAACTCTTGCTCTTCCACGGGGGGGTCCTCATGAGAGCCAGTCTCATCATAGCGTTCCATGGTTTTGCAATTGCACTTGAGGATACATTCAAAGTTCTTGACATTTCCGGATCGCTGGCCTTCATTCTTAAAGTGATGAGGACGTCGCTTCTCTTACTGAGTTGAGT
>NW_027262226.1:0-37296 GCF_902827115.2 Pseudochaenichthys georgianus | reverse complement strand
GTAGTGTAGTGGTCATCACATTCGCCTCACACGCGAAGGTGAGCCGTGTATACCCAGAGAAGACTTTCTATTGGCCAGAAGCCTCTTCAAAAGAACGCCGGTTCGAATCCCACCTGGCCCAAACAAATGTTCCCACATTCAGTTTCAAAATGTGGCTCATTTTACACAAACACTACATTTACCTTTTCAAACGTTTAAAGTTAAAGTTGAAACAGATATTTGGAGTTAGAAATGAATTATTCTTTGCTTGCTGCTTCTTATAATAGTTATTTTAATCTTAATATATAGCAATAATAACACAAATAATGATATCTTAATATTAGTGATAATGTTTTTATAATATCTTTGTATTTTTACTTATTAATATTTTAAAATGTTGATTGGACAGATGTTTACATTGAGCATATGAGTTTGTTTCATTGTTTAATTTTCTATCACTATTACTTCCTCTAGCAAGTAAAGACAGCCACAGTGATGCATTCAAGATCCTTTATTCAAACACAGAAATATTAAAAATAGAACAACAAATATATAAAAAACTGAAACCACTTAGTATGCAACTTAGTAGACCCAGGAAGTGGCGTGTGCATGTGTGTATGTGAGGGTAGGGTTAGGGCTTCCTTTTTTCTGAAATCCATCGGCCCCTTTCAGCATCACAGAAGTCCGACTGCTGGAAGTCCGGCCACGTCATCTCCTTCTCCATGCCCTGTGCATTATATAAGGAGAAGACTCTGGAGGGGCAGTATATGTACTTCCCTGGAACCCCTGGGAAGTATGCATGGGTGTGAGGGCTGTTGGGACCCTGCTTCAGGGGTTGGTGACAAAACCTGCAGAGACGGCCTGTTGGCAGCTGCACAGCTGCCTTCCTCTTCCCTCTCTCCTCTGCAACCTTTCTCCACTCTGCCCCCCTCTGTCTGGCAGCCTCCAGCTCTCGCTCAAAAAGTTGCAGCAAAGTTCTCAAAAGACATCCTGGTGTCTTTGAGGCCTTCTTTAGCATAGGTCTTAAAGACCTTGGTGGAGCAGTAAAAGTATTTTACCGTTGGGGACTGGTAAAAAAATGAACTGAAGAGCCATCCCCAAGATATCTCGATTTAGGCTGACCGCAGGCCAAACAGTTTCTCATCAGAGTCTTTTTATGAGGCTGTTGTTGTTGCTGCTGCTGCTGCTGCTGCTGCTGCTGCTGCTGCTGCTGTTGTTGTTGCTGTTGTTTTGCCAGGACGTCTGACACGATCTTCTCCACTGAAGCCCTGCTCAGTGAGTCCTCCTGTCTGGGAGCCACAGCTGGAGGGTTGCATATGGCAGGTGGCAGAGTTAGGACAGGCACACTGAGTTTGGCTACCTGAGGTCAAACTATGCCACAGCTGCTGTGTCTCTAAGACCTTTTCTGGGGATGTGTTGAGGGAAGAGCTGGTGTTTTTTAATTTGGCCAGATGTTTAACATATCGTGAGATATGTTGGACTGTGGTCAGGTGAAGGAGGCTGTTCCGGTCTGTGCATCCCCTCTGGACCATGGCAGCGTAGTCCGCATCCACCCGCTTCAGGACATCTTTGGCACCACGGTGGTTTACCAGAAGCTCATCGATGGCAGCTTTCATGGGTTCTGTCCACCGACCATGGTCCAAGACTTGAATGAGGCCACCAGTTTTAATTGGTCCAGTGCGGGTGGCTCGAGGAGAGGAGGACTGAGGCAGCGGTGCTACCACTGTCAAGT
This sequence comes from Pseudochaenichthys georgianus, assembly GCF_902827115.2. Lineage (NCBI taxonomy): Eukaryota > Metazoa > Chordata > Actinopteri > Perciformes > Channichthyidae > Pseudochaenichthys > Pseudochaenichthys georgianus. The sequence continues at coordinate 35,585 of NW_027262226.1, read as the reverse complement.
CTAAAAAAGAAATATATGTTAATTATATTGTTGTATGCCAGTGTGTTGCAAATCAATTAGCTCTTTTAGTCATTTCAGATTTAACTTTTGTGGGACAAATACATGATTATCTTATATTCCTACCTCTTGTTCTATTATGCTTTTCAATGGCTTTTACATATAGCATACACTTGCTTAATGATTGTTGTTAATAAACAATATTTCAACATGATGATATTACATATATTATGTGCACGCCTGTTTTTAACAGTGAGGTAGTGTAGGTAGGTAATTTTAATGACCTGTATCTATCAAAGGCTCTGGTTTTTGTGTGGCAGAGGCTTGTGTCAAAGGCGGCAGGGACTTGGTCACACCATCAGAGGACTGCCGGGAACTGGAAGACAGAATTGGCACTGCCCCAACTGGATCAGCACAGGATTCCTGAAATAGCACAAATATAGTGAATTAGTTAGTCTGTCAGTAGTAGTAGTAGTAGTAGTAGTAGTAGTAGTAGTAGTAGTAGTAGTAGTAGTAGTAGTAGTAGTAGTAGTAGTAGTAGTAGTAGTAGTCAGTAGTATAAATATGAACTGGATTACCTGAGAGTCTGTGCCCACTACAACAGTAGGGGCAGGGAAATGATGCTCTGTCTCCATGGCTACTGCCGCTGGGTTGTTTGGCTGTGCCCTGTTCTTGTCCCAGTTCAGAACAACAGGACGACAGCCTGGCTCTACGTACTGCAGTCCAAATCTCTCCCCCGTGTCCCTGTTGGAGAGCTGCAGTGCTGGGTATTTGGACCTTCCTGTGACTTTTACAGAGATGGTGTTCAGCTCTGAAATCAACCGGGGGTCAAACACGGCTGGCAGCTCCACATCTGGCTGTTTAAGGTCCACCAGCCTCTGGTAGTTCCAGCGCACAACTCCAGTCATAGCTTGGGCCTGGAATAGTTCACAGGACACCCGGTTGCCTGTCACCCATTGGGCTTGGTGTCCGTGGAAACCCTCCTGCTGAGAGGTGCCTCTCACAGGGATCCACACAGGCACGGCAGCTCCCTCGCCCTTGTTGTAATTCAGCTGCAGGGTGCCCCCATACCTGTAGAGGATTCCCTCTCCCACTTCAGGGTCGCTCAGGCAGCCTCGGAGGATGTGGATGCGCTGGATCCTCCACACCTTTAACATTGAGTCTTTGAAAAGGAGCAAATCATTGGCATCCTTTGCCATGTAATAGTGATGGAGGACGTCTTCCACTCTTTGCAGCAGTTCCCTTGGCTGTGGCACCTTTGTCCTGCAGTGCTCTCTTATGTGCTGCTTTGTGGGGTTAGCAGGAGAAATTCTGCAGAACGCGTACGCCTCCTTCAGCTTCTGGAGATCGCTGTGGTCCACCACAACGAACGCTGCTGAGAGGAACTGGCAGAAGGAGCTGTACAAAGAATGATGCTCGGAGACACACTCCCTGGTAAACCGCCGCATACAATGAAACAAGTCCAACTTGACAATAATGTCTTTGTTAAACTTGTTCCTTGATGCGCAAATGTTCTTGAGATTTCCAGAGGTGGCCTCTGCCAGGATAGCATCTGTGGTCCTCCAGCTGTCCCACAAGTGCTCCTGAGCCCCAGGCTGAAGGACCTTGAAGGCAGCGCAGCAGTCCCTAAAGCATTAAAAAGAAATGTCATTACAGCTGAAAACCTTGTACAATATCTTCGTACAAAATTAGTGTAATAATGAACTGTAACTATTCATGTGTATTATATTTATGAAGAGTCAGATTACAGAATAAAATGCACAATTGCAAAAACAACAACAAAAAAAGAATCAACTGTTTTCAATTTAAACTTGTGTTGTTTATACCTGTCCACCCACTGGTAGCGTGCCTTCTCCACTCCAGCCACAGTGTAGCGTTGAGACAGACCCTCATACAACGGGTTAAGCGACCTATCACACTCTGACTGCAGCATCACCCAGCTCAGGATCATCCAGTTCTCATTCATGACGGCATAGGAAGACATGGTGCCACAGCACCACCTTCCTAGCCACTCTCCGAGTGTGATCAGACCTCAGGGCCTGTCCAAAGGTCCCCTGAAGCAGCAGAGTGAGGAGCTCCTCCTGCCGCTGATACTCACGGACCAGGCACTCCACCAGGTAGTGGGAAGAGACAGAAACTCCACACCAGCCATCACCATCTGAGTATCCACCAAATGGAGCCGGAGCATCTTCCTGTCTGAGGAACCCAGTGATGGTCCTTTGGCCGTAGACTCCTGCCTCAGCATCCCTGACATTCTGCACACAGCAGGTAGGCCAGGTGAGCTCTCTCATACTTGAGATTGAGCGCCTCCGTCAGCTGCTTGGACATGTCCTCCGGGGATCTGCCGCTGCGCCTCATCTCATCCAAACAGATTTGCAGACGGCCTTTTTGTGCGTCAGGAAGGCCGGCACGATGTTGCTGATGCGCTGGGGTAGCTTCTCCAGCCACTGGGGCTTGTCAGCATGCCAGTACTTCTTGCAGACCTTGCAGGTGAGTCGCGAAGCTAAGATATAGTACTGGCCGCTTGTCCCAAGGATGACTCTTGGCCTTCCAATGCCAGAAGAAACGACCTGAGGGTTTGGACAACCATAGAGACAGGGCAAGACAAAGTTGTTTCTCACCCTCTCCATGATCGCGTGCTCTGGCTTCCAAATAAAATACGGATGAAGCTGATAGTACTTGGGTGAAGGCAGGTCAGAGATCGAGTCTATGAGCTCAGGCTGAGGCGGATAACGCCACAGGGACAACATGTTCATAAGGTGTCTCACTGGACGTGAGCCTGGCCACAGACCCAATGTTTCTAACTCCGTCTTCATCCAAATCTTCTGCTGGTGCGAGCAGTTCCAGTGGGCCACATCCTGAGTATAGCCCGGGACAGAGGCTGCAGGCTGCTGTGGTGCTGCTAAGGGGACCGGAGGCACTGGGCAAGGCAGAGCTGTAAAACACAGTAAAACACACAGTTACATCGGATACATACTGTATGACACCGTGACAATGTGATTTGTCAGAATGAAATGTAAGTTTCTGCGAGATACACTGCTGGTATAAGAAGAACACATACTTTGTCTCAACACATTTGGCGCCTGCTCTTCTATCCTGAGCTTTGGGGCAATGGCGAGCAGCTGAGGAGGGACCGGCAGCGGTGCCTTCAATGTGGCTGAAGGATGAAAGGCGGAAACAAACATGAGGGTATATATACATAATAAGTATGAAAAATATTCAAGATGGATCCAAGTGAGGAGTATAAAAACCCAATAACCTTTCAGAGGAGCAGGTCCATCGGGTCTGGACGCAGTGGCAGTTGGATAAGTCCTGTGGGCTGTAGAAACAATCCTGCGTCACTTTCCTCAAGTGATAAGTTGTTTCAAGCTTCACAATCTGTCTTTACCTGTCGTCTCTTTAACAGAATGAAAATACCCCGTTGTATTTACTTGTGAATCCCAATTATTTGAAATAGTAAAACATAATGTCTATATGTGTTTGGAAACAGGTAAAGCAGAGAAACAGTATACATATATAGCAAGCACATCTTTCATTCAAAGGTGTGGCATGATATCTTAGAGGGTAAGAAGCGAGGTGTTCTAAGCCACTGCAATATTTAAAATGCCAAATCCTTGTATGACAGTCTAAAAAAAAGCATGCAAAAACGGAAAAACACTTACCATCATTGCTGACATGTTAATTCCTTCAGTTAGTTGGAGAACAGAATACACAAGCATCAGAACAGACCAGAACACGGCCAACATAACAAACTAGTTGAGAATAATAATGGCAGGGAAAATCTGTTGGAAACAGTTAACCCTCCACACTGCTGGAGAAAAACCTGTTGGTGTAGACACAGCCGGGGCTCTGGAGACTGCTGCTGGCGGCCCTATAAAGCACAGGTGACAATGAACAAAGTGTTAACATGTACAGTACGTTTATATAATCACTGTATATCTAACTGGATCCACCTACTTGGTTCAGTGTAGAGTTTCTAAGGAGACAGATCCAACATCGCCCTCTCCAGCTCCTTGTCCTCCTCCATCACTAGGAGATTAAACAATAACATGTATTATGTCAATGTCATGTTCACCTTAAAGCAGTATTTGCATATTACTGTGAGCTGACCTGGCGTGCTGGATGTCAGAGTGGAGGTAGCTGATGCAATGCAGCCTTCAGCCGGTGGTGGACAGGACTCAGCCCTCTGCTGCTTGAGGATGTACTGCTGAAGGGTGTACATCTTGCTGTTAGTGATGCACTTCACTCCTAAAACAAAGGCAGCATAACCATCAGCCCTGCTATCCCAGATCTGCTTCCAGGTGTCTTTGGCCCTGGCTCCAAAGCCGACAGTATGTTCCCCTCTGACGCCACTGGTGGGGCAGGCTTCCTGGAGCACAGGTACTTCTCCTCAGATCCTTAACTTCCTGGAAGCTCCTAGCGTAGTCCAGAAACGACAGCAGGCTGTCCTTGCTAGGCCCTTGGGGGTTGAAGGTCCCACCTCTCTCCTCCTCGTCCACCTTGTCCATCAGGTAGAGGGTGTAGCCGACGTCATTCTCTAGGAGCCACCTGTACAGTTTCCCCTTATACTTTCCGAACTGTAGCACGTACTCCCCCATCACCTCGAGTCGGTCGGATACATCCCCTCCCCTCTGAAGGACCTCAGTGAGAGCATTTTTTCTCACATGCTCATGCTTCTGAGCGGCAGACTTGTCCTGAAGGGAAGGATTTTTTTTTTATCATACCCTCCTCTGAAGGGTCCTGTCTCAGGTGGCCAGGTGGACCCTTCCTGAAAGACACTGTCATCTTTCCTGGGAAGAATATGGTTTTCTTCATTATCTCCTGCACACAGCAAAACACAATGCAACATATATATTAAGAAGTGCACAACTCATCATACTGTTATATTAGCAGAGTTATTCATTCATTCACGTTAACCAGGATGCGTATAGGTAACACATTTATATTATTGATCAGACAGGCAGACAAACAAACAAACAACAGAGGGGCAGGAAGATTTATTATCTATTGGCCTGTCAATGTGAGTGAACTCACTTTATTTCATGTTTACATTAATTGGGATTTGTAATGCCTAGGTAACAACTTCTCTATTACATGAACAGACAGACTGAAAAGCAGATGGGTAACATCTTTAGCCATAAAATAATAACAAAAGTATAATAGAAGATAGCAAAACAAAAGTTTTAAGACTGAATACTGTAGTATTTACCCGATTAAAATGTAGTGTAGTAAGTAGAGCTGCAGCAATGAAAAGAGTGAAATTATGCAGTATTTTGGAACAGTGTTAACAAGATACACCTGTAAAACACATTTGACAGCTATTTTGCCATGTGTAATGAGTAATAAATCAGCTGCTGTTAAAGCTGACATTTACTGTAAATACATGACGATAGCGTTAGCTAACAAAAGTTACGGTACCTCAGCGCTAACAACACACAGTTAAAGACAAACTAACAACTAACAACTATTGAAAAAACAGTGTAACAATATCATAAGTGTTAATTCTGTCGTAGAAAAATAAGCCCCACTTACGTTTGATAAGTTTAACGTGATGTTAGAACTAGAAGTGTAATTGTGTCGCTAATGTCGTCTCTCTTTCTGTGAGATGCTGCTGCTGTTGCTCCGTCTCTCTCACTCTGTCACTGGAAACGGGTCTCCTTACTTCTACTACCGAAAGGGTGCAACAGCGCCCCCAATTTCTCGCTTGTGGCCAGAATATATTGCAGTCACAGTGTAAGAACTACCATAGAGAATGAATGGTAAAAGTTAAGGGAGTTAAGCCTTACTATACCCGGTCCCCGCGCGAAAGGTCCCCGGCTCAAAACCAGGCAGAAACACTCTTCTTTGATCCCGATCAACTTCAATTAACTCAACCAAGAAAAGTTATCGGGAATCTAGATAGAGTAAAAAGCACTTTCAGAAATATGGCAGTAGAATGTTGAGTCTTTTCAAACAATTGTTGGATAGCAAGACAATTGTTTGTTGAGCATGGCTTGTGAATTGTACGGCTTTGGCTCTCTGTGTATTCAAATCGAAGAGGCTTGTCGTCATTTGAACAACTGACGGTTGTTAATAGCAGTTGTGCTTAGGGTACTTCAATTCTGCAACCAATGACTTTATTTTCGTTCCTGCTCAAAATGTGTCTGGTCACAATGGAAATATAAAGGGATTTCTTGCCTTGCTTGATTTTGTCTGTCAAAGTGTAATCGTTGAGCACATTGCCGTGGTCATTGATTGTAGTTCTCCTTTCAATGATTTGAAGCATGCACTTGGTAGCTCTGTCATGATTATTATAATGATGACCGTACGAAAGTTCAGTTGCCATGGTTCAGGTAAGCGCTTATCTGAAATTGTTTCCAAGGGCCTCTTGGTGGCATCCTCCTTAATGAGTTGATTGATGCTTGCCTCCTTTGGTGAATAAAGGCCGGCTGTTATTGATAATTCTCTCCATTCGGGGAATCGAACCCCGGTCTTCTGCGTGACAAGCAGAGATACTGTCCACTATACTAACGAGGAATGCTCTAGCAGCAATCCTAGCACGTCAAGCCCTAGGTGGCGCTCTTTGAGGGGTTACAGGTCATATCCAGGATAGCATTTGGGTCCAGTATACAGTTGCTGTCTCGAAAGTCCATGACAGCTGCAGCTGTGACTGGATCCAGTGTAAAATCTCTCAGAGTCTCAGAGATCAACATGTGGTCCGTCGTTTTGAAGGTTTACAATTAAATATCAATGTTGCATCTACGTGCAAATGTGTACTTAGCTTTTCAGCAGTTTCTGTAGTGTAGTGGTCATCACATTCGCCTCACACGCGAAAGGTCCCTCGCTCAAAACCGGGCAGAAACACTCTTCTTTGATCCTGATCAACTTCAAAGAACTCAACCAAGAAAGTATGGAATAGATAGAGTAAAAAGCACTTTCAGAAATATGGCAGTAGAATGTTGAGTCTTTTCAAGACAATTGTTGGATGAGCAAGACAATTGTTTGTTGAGCATGGCTTGTGAATTGTACGGCTTTGGCTCTCTGTGTATTCAAATCGAAGAGGCTTGTCGTCCTTTGAACAACTGAAGGTTGTTAATATCAGTTGTGCTTAGGGTACTTCAATTCTGCAACCAATGACTTTATTTTCGTTCCTGCTCAAAATGTGTCTGGTCAAAATGGAAAATATAAAGGGATTTCTTGCCTTGCTTGATTTTGTCTGTCAAAAGTGTAATCGTTGAGCACATTGCTGTGGTCATTGATTGTAGTTCTCCTTCAATGATTTGAAGCATGCACTTGGTAGATTTTTCATGATTGTTATAATGATGACCGTACGAAAGTTCAGTTGCCATGGTTCAGGTAAGCGCTTATCTGAAATTGTTTCCAAGGGCCTCTTGGTGGCATCCTCCTTAATGAGTTGATTGATGCTTGCCTCCTTTGGTGAATAAAGGCCGGCTGTTATTGAAAATTCTCCCCGTCGGGGAATCGAACCCCGGTCTTCTGCGTGACAAGCAGAGATACTGTCCACTATACTAACGAGGAACGCTCTAGCAGCAATCCTAGCATGTCAACCCTAGGTGGCGCTCTTCGAGGGGTTACAGGTCATATCCAGGATAGCATTTGGGTCCAGTATACAGTTGCTGTCACGAAAGTCAATGACACTGCAGCCGTGACTGGATCCAGTGTAAAATCTCTCAGAGTCTCAGAAATCAACAAGGGGTCCGTCGTTTTGAAGGTTTTCAATTAAATATCAATGTTGCATCTACGTGCAAATGTGTACTTAGCTTTTCAGCAGTTTCTGTAGTGTAGTGGTCATCACATTCGCCTCACACGCGAAAGGTCCCCGGCTCAAAACCGGGCAGAAACACTCTTCTTTGATCCCGATCAACTTCAAATAACTCAACCAAGAAAAGTTATCGGGAATCTAGATAGAGTAAAAAGCACTTTCAGAAATATGGCAGTAGAATGTTGAGTCTTTTCAAGACAATTGTTGGATGAGCAAGACAATTGTTTGTTGAGCATGGCTTGTGAATTGTACGGCTTTGGCTCTCTGTGTATTCAAATCGAAGAGGCTTGTCGTCCTTTGAACAACTGAAGGTTGTTAATAGCAGTTGTGCTTAGGGTACTTCAATTCTGCAACCAATGACTTTATTTTCGTTCCTGCTCAAAATGTGTCTGGTCACAATGGAAAATATAAAGGGATTTCTTGCCTTGCTTGATTTTGTCTGTCAAAAGTGTAATCGTTGAGCACATTGCCGTGGTCATTGATTGTAGTTCTCCTTCAATGATTTGAAGCATGCACTTGGTAGCTTTTTCATGATTGTTATAATGATGACCGTACGAAGGTTCAGTTGCCATGGTTCAGGTAAGCGCTTATCTGAAATTGTTTCCAAGGGCCTCTTGGTGGCATCCTCCTTAATGAGTTGATTGATGCTTGCCTCCTTTGGTGAATAAAGGCCGGCTGAACATTGAATTATATTCTCCTCCGGGCCGGACGACTTTGCCGGACTCTGTAGTCCTTCCGTGGCCATTTTCTTGGGCTGATCTTCAGCGGGGACAACACCACCCTGCACTTCCTCTGTTGGCACACAAAACATAAAGCAATTTGTAATGAACTTGTCATGTTGGGATTCATACATAGTCATATTGTGCTATTTTAACAGTTTTTAATCTCAAAGAAAATCAACATCTTTAATGCTATATTTTACTATATTTTTTTTAATTGTGACATTTTGACTACCTTTCCAGCCCGGCTCCTGGTCATCCTTGGACTTCTCCTCCTGGTCCCACTCTCATCTCCCTTCTCCTCCTCTTTCTCCTCCCCCTCCTCCTCCTCTTTCTCCTCCTCCTCCTCCTCCTCCTCCTCCTCCTCCTCCTCCTCCTCCTCCTCCTCCTCCTGTTGGATCATAAAAGAGAAAACAGTTATCTATCTATACACTGGACTACACATGAGTAACTATACATGAGAAGGTCCGACCGCTTTGAGCTTGATGTCATTTTAACCGTCTCGCAGAGCAGATGCAGATGGATGCCTCTGGTGCGACTAAATGTCAAAGGTTACGGTTTAAAATGTAACAAAACCTTCCGTTAAGGCCTTTTGAGAAGCCACATTGCTCCGTGAGTGTTTAAAGTACTTTGAAAAGGGCTAAAGAGATAATGTTTTCACAGGGGGCCTCTAAATAGGGCCCAGATCAGGAATCTGAAATATGGGCACCCTAGCCCACCCAGAACTTTTTTTCAATCAAATGCCATCATGCATTACTGCCATTGGCATCTGACTGCCCTAGCTCCGCCCCCTGAAGTCCTAGAGACTCAAGGAGGGTACCATTGGATGCGGAATAATTAGAGGTGGGGAATAGCCATTGAGCCCGAACCGATCAGACTTTGTTATCAAAAGATATGAATTAGTAGCACTTTTGGACAAATGAGCTTTTCATTGGAATAATATTGATATAAAATCAAGCATTTGAGTGACGCAATTGATATTCACATCAAATGTTCCCCGCTATATGTAGTACACTGGTGAAGAATTTCAGGCATCCAGCTGCTACCGTTCGCTCCTATAAAATAATAATAAGTCTGTCAGTGCTGCACACGTGCAGTGGGGTTTACCCAATAGCGATAGCATTAGAGGGCTGCGCCTATACTCATAGAAGCTGGTTTACAATACGTAACCCTAGTTCACTGTTGTTTGGAATCTGTACTAGCACACAATTAGAGAGTTTTACTATTGGGTGACTATTGGCATCGAGTCCAAAAAAGACCCCTGCTGCTGTGCTGCAGTTTGTGGCCCCGATTGGACAAAAACACAAAATACTGTATAAAACAAGAGAAGCAACCTCACTTTTACTTAACTGGAAGTTCTGAGTTGTTTGTTTTGCCACAAGGCAGGAGATGGGTGCACCGTTCCCGGAGGCGCTGCAATACCGGGTCGATGCGTGGAGTGAAGCCCCTCTTTCAGCTCCCAGTGCTAAAAATCCATTTAATATATAGTCCCCGTATAGGGGACGTATCAGATATTAAACTGATAAGAACAGATTTTTTCTTTTGGGAAAAGTTTTATTTTCACTTAATTCATGTACTTTTCATATTTAAATCATTTTTTTGTCACATCAGTGTATTTTGAGTTTTCATATAATAAATACATGTACACTTTAAGATCAGACCCATTTTCATAAAAAAAAACATCGCATTTCATTAAAACATTTTGTATGCAAACAGTTTTCATTTAAAATCTTAAAAAGGGGGTACATTGGGTAAATTGTTGTCCAGGAGCGCACTGAGTCCCTATCAAGATTAAACCATCCCACTCCCATTTAACAGGTTGTTTCTCCCGGATCTTTGTCACGGGGCTCAGAGGAGACCCCCGGAGAGTCAGGCCTGCGCTGCTTTGACCTTTCCCGTGTGGCTCCGGCTCCTTCATCCGAATGAGCACAGAGGCGATTTTTCTTTGTGGCTGTGTCCTGGGCGTGCCGCGTCGCTGATTTTATTGTTGCCGCAGCCATCTGGATCACAGCCACGGGGGGGATCTGCATGTGCCTTCTTACCAGCAAGTTTCTGGAGGTCCATATGGCATCTTTAATGGCAGCTAGGGTGAGCCACTGCTTGGGAAAGTCCCTAGAACAGTCCTGTTTCTGGCTCACCCCGTATAGGGGACGTATCAGATATTAAACTGATAAGAACAGATACTACACTTGATCTTAGCCAAAAGGCCGAGAAGCGATGACCCTTAAAGTTTGCTGCGGGAGACGGACTCGTTGCGCAGTCGCCGCAGGTCTTGGTGCGGCTCTTTTGACCTGGCATAACATAGGCACTGGGTAGCTTGGATCGCCCAGGTGCTAATGACTGCTCTTGTCTTTCACAAACTCAGAATGCTCAGCCAAATGGCCAAGCCTACCAAAAATAGGTTGAACTCGTAGTTGTTCCTCTCCACGGAAGTCTTTAGTAAAAGGCGAAAGACTTATACGCTTTGAAGAGAAACCAGAGTAATTATGGAGGCCATCCTCGAGAACAGACACCACTATAGTTGTCCCAGTCCAAGCCCTCGTGGTGACCCTCACTTGGCTTTTCCACATCCCAGGCCACACCCTTTCCCCCAGCTGCGCTAGCATGGTTCGTGGCTCTCACCTGTGGCTTCTTTGGCATTTTGTCCAAAAAAGATCCGCTGCTGATGTGCTGCAGTTTCCGCCCTCAATTGAAACCATCTGTTTTGGTTTCGAGATGCGTCTTTGTTTGTTTTTCTACAAGGCAGGAGATGGGTGCACCGCTCCCAGAGGCGCTGCAATACCGGGTCGATGCGTGGAGTGAACGGGGCAAGCCCCTCTTTCAGCTCCCAGTGCTAAAAATCCATTAAATATATAGTCCCCGTATAGGGGACGTATCAGATAATAAACTGATAAGAACAGATACTACACTTGATCTTAGCCAAAAGGCCAAGAAGCGATGACCCTTAAAGTTTGCTGCGGGAGACGGACTCATTGCGCAGTCGCTGCAGGTCTTGGTGCGGCTCTTTTGACCTGGCGTAACATAGGCGCTGGGTAGCTTGGATCGCATAGGTGCTAATGACTGCTCTTGTCTTTCACAAACTCGGCCAAATGGTCAAGCCTACCAAAAATAGGTTGAACTCGTAGGTGTTCCTCTCCACGGAAGTCTTTAGTAAAAGGCGAAAGACTTATACGCTTTGAAGAGAAACCAGAGTTATTGTGGAGGCCGTCCTCGAGAACAGACACCACCATAGTTGTCCCAGTCCAAGCCCTCGCGGTGGCCCATTTGGCTATAGAAGCGTGGTTGCTTGAAAAACAGTCTTTGTTGGCTGAACTTTTCGCCTCAACTGCCCTATGGTGGCATTATAATTCAGCATTGGTGGTTCAGTGGTAGAATTCTCACCTGCCACGTGGGAGACCCGGGTCCGATTCCCAGCCAATGCAATAGACAGTTCTTTGTTGTCTGAAAATAAAGTATAATGCATACACCACTTGGACTCTGCTACAGCAAACATTACTGCCATTGGCGTCTGACTGCCCTAGCTCCGCCCCCTGAAGTCCTAGAGACTCAAAGAGGGTACCATTGGATGCGGAATAATTAGAGGTGGGAAAAGCCATTGAGCCCGAACCGATTAGACGTTGTTATCAAAAGATATGAATTAGTAGCACTTTTGGACAAATTAGCTTTTCATTGGAATAATATTGATATAAAATCAAGCATTTGAGTGCAACTGATATTCACAGCAAATGTTCCCCGCTATATGTAGTACACTGGTGTAGCATTTCAGGGTTCATGCTTAGGGTACTTCAATTTAGCATGCACTTGGTAGCTCTGTCATGATTGTTATAATGATGACCGTACGAAAGTTCAGTTGCCATGGTTCAGGTAAGCGCTTATCTGAAAGTGTTTACAAGGGCCTCTTGGTGGCATCCTCGTTCATGAGTTGATTGATGCTTGCCTCCTTTGGTGAATAAAGGCTGGCTGTTATTGAAAATTCTCCCCGTCGGGGAATCGAACCCCGGTCTTCTGCGTGACAAGCAGAGATACTGTCCACTATACTAACGAGGAATGCTCTAGCAGCAGTCCTAGCACGTCAACCCCAGGTGGCGCTCTTTGAGGGGTTACAGGTCATATCCAGGATAGCATTTAGGTCCAGTATACAGTTGCTGTCACGAAAGTCAATGACACTGCAGCCGTGACTGGATCCAGTGTAAAATCTCTCAGAGTCTCAGAAATCAACAAGGGGTCCGTCGTTTTGAAGGTTTTCAATTAAATATCAATGTTGCATCTAGGTGCAAATGTGTACTTAGCTTTTCAGCAGTTTCTGTAGTGTAGTGGTCATCACGTTCGCCTAACACGCGAAAGGTTCCCGGCTCAAAACCGGGCAGAAACACTCTTCTTTGATCCCGATCAACTTCAAAGAACTCAACCAAGAAAAGTTATCGGGAATCTAGATAGAGTAAAAAGAACTTTCAGAAATATGGCAGTAGAATGTTGAGTCTTTTCAAGACAATTGTTGGATGAGCAAGACAATTGTTTGTTGAGCATGGCTTGTGAATTGTACGGCTTTGGCTCTCTGTGTATTCAAATCGAAGAGGCTTGTCGTCCTTTGAACAACTGAAGGTTGTTAATAGCAGTTGTGCTTAGGGTACTTCAATTCTGCAACCAATGACTTTATTTTCGTTCCTGCTCAAAATGTGTCTGGTCACAATGGAAAATATAAAGGGATTTCTTGCCTTGCTTGATTGTGTCTGTCAAAAGTGTAATCGTTGAGCACATTGCTGTGGTCATTGATTGTAGTTCTCCTTCAATGATTTGAAGCATGCACTTGGTAGCTTTTTCATGATTGTTATAATGATGACCGTACGAAAGTTCAGTTGCCCTGGTTCAGGTAAGCGCTTATCTGAAATTGTTTCCAAGGGCCTCTTGGTGGCATCCTCCTTAATGAGTTGATTGATGCTTGCCTCCTTTGGTGAATAAAAGCCGGCTGTTATTGAAAATTCTCCCCGTCGGGGAATCGAACCCCGGTCTTCTAAGTGACAAGCAGAGATACTGTCCACTATACTAACGAGGAACGCTCTAGCAGCAATCCTAGTATGTCAACCCTAGGTGGCGTTCTTCGAGGGGTTACAGGTCATATCCAGGATAGCATTTGGGTCCAGTATACAGTTGCTGTCACGAAAGTCAATGACACTGCAGCCGTGACTGGATCCAGTGTAAAATCTTTCAGAGTCTCAGAAATCAACAAGGGGTCCGTCGTTTTGAAGGTTTTCAATTAAATATCAATGTTGCATCTAGGTGCAAATGTGTACTTAGCTTTTCAGCAGTTTCTGTAGTGTAGTGGTCATCACGTTCGCCTAACATGCGAACGGTCCCCGGCTCAAAACCGGGCAGAAACACTCTTTTTTGATCCTGATCAACTTCAAAGAACTCAACCAAGAAAAGTAAAGAGTAAAAAGCACTTTCAGAAATATGGCAGTTGAATGTTGAGTCTTTTCAAGACAATTGTTGGATGAGCAGGACAATTGTTTGTTGAGCATGGCTTTTGAATTATACGGCTTTGGCTCTCGGTGTATTACAATCGAAGAGGCATGTTGTCCTGTGAACAACTGAATGTTGTTAATAGCAGTTATGCTTAGGGTACTTCAATTCAGCATGCACTTGGTAGCTTTTTCATGATTGTTATAATGATGACCGTACGAAAGTTCAGTTGCCCTGGTTCAGGTAAGCGCTTATCTGAAATTGTTTCCAAGGGCCTCTTGGTGGCATCCTCCTTAATGAGTTGATTGATGCTTGCCTCCTTTGGTGAATAAAGGCCGGCTGTTATTGAAAATTCTCCCCGTCGGGGAATCGAACCCCGGTCTTCTAAGTGACAAGCAGAGATACTGTCCACTATACTAACGAGGAATGCTCTAACAGCAATCCTAGCACGTCAATCCTAGCACGTCAAGCCTAGGTGGCGCTCTTTGAGGGGTTACAGGTCATATCCAGGATAGCATTTGGGTCCAGTATACAGTTGCTGTCTCGAAAGTCCATGAAGCTGCAGCTGTGACTGGATCCAGTGTAAAATCTCTCCGAGTCTCAGAGATCAACATGTGGTCCGTCGTTTTGAAGGTTTACAATTAAATATCAATGTTGCATCTACGTGCAAACGTGTACTTAGCTCTTCAGCAGTTTCTGTAGTGTAGTGGTCATCACATTTGCCTCACACGCGAAAGGTCCCTGGCTCAAAACCGGGCAGAAACACTCTTTTTTGATTCTGATCAACTTCAAAAAACTCAACCAAGAAAAGTAAAGAGTAAAAAGCACTTTCAGAAATATGGCAGTTGAATGTTGAGTCTTTTCAAGACAATTGTTGGATGAGCAGGACAATTATTTGTTAAGCATGGCTTTTGAATTATACGGCTTTGGCTCTCGGTGTATTACAATCGAAGAGGCATGTTGTCCTGTGAACAACTGAATGTTGGTAATAGCAGTTATGGTTAGGGTACTTCAATTCAGCATGCACTTGGTAGCTCAGTCATGATTGTTATAATGATGACCGTACGAAAGTTCAGTTGCCATGGTTCAGGGAAGCGCTTATCTGAAAGTGTTTACAAGGGCCTCTTGGTGGCATCCTCGTTCATGAGTTGATAGATGCTTGCCTCCTTTGGTGAATAAAGGCCGGCTGTTATTGAAAACTCTCCCCGTCGGGGAATCGAACCCCGGTCTTCTGCGTGACAAGCAGAGATACTGTCCACTATACTAACGAGGAATGCTCTAGCAGCAATCCTAGCACGTCAAGCCTAGGTGGCGCTCTTTGAGGTTTTACAGGTCATATCCAGGATAGCATTTGGGTCCAGTATGCAGTTGCTGTCTCGAAAGTCCATGAAGCTGCAGCTGTGACTGGATCCAGTGTAAAATCTCTCCGAGTCTCAGAGATGAACATGTGGTCCGTCGTTTTGAAGGTTTACAATTACACATCAATGTTGCATCTACGTGCAAACGTGTACTTAGCTCTTCAGCAGTTTCTGTAGTGTAGTGGTCATCACATTTGCCTCACACGCGAAAGGTCCCTGGCTCAAAACCGGGCAGAAACACTCTTTTTTGATCCTGATCAACTTCAAAGAACTCAACCAAGAAAAGTAAAGAGTAAAAAGCACTTTCAGAAATATGGCAGTTGAATGTTGAGTCTTTTCAAGACAATTGTTGGATGAGCAGGACAATTGTTTGTTGAGCATGGCTTTTGAATTATACGGCTTTGGCTCTCGGTGTATTACAATCGAAGAGGCATGTTGTCCTGTGAACAACTGAATGTTGTTAATAGCAGTTATGCTTAGGGTACTTCAATTCAGCATGCACTTGGTAGCTTTTTCATGATTGTTATAATGATGACCGTACGAAAGTTCAGTTGCCCTGGTTCAGGTAAGCGCTTATCTGAAATTGTTTCCAAGGGCCTCTTGGTGGCATCCTCCTTAATGAGTTGATTGATGCTTGCCTCCTTTGGTGAATAAAGGCCAGCTGTTATTGAAAATTCTCCCCGTCGGGGAATCGAACCCCGGTCTTCTAAGTGACAAGCAGAGATACTGTCCACTATACTAACGAGGAATGCTCTAACAGCAATCCTAGCACGTCAATCCTAGCACGTCAAGCCTAGGTGGCGCTCTTTGAGGGGTTACAGGTAATATCCAGGATAGCATTTGGGTCCAGTATACAGTTGCTGTCTCGAAAGTCCATGAAGCTGCAGCTGTGACTGGATCCAGTGTAAAATCTCTCAGAGTCTCAGAGATCAACATGTGGTCCGTCGTTTTGAAGGTTTACAATTAAATATCAATGTTGCATCTACGTGCAAACGTGTACTTAGCTCTTCAGCAGTTTCTGTAGTGTAGTGGTCATCACATTCCCCTCACACGCGAAAGGTCCCTGGCTCAAAACCGGGCAGAAACACTCTCTTTTGATCCTGATCAACTTCAAAGAACTCAGCCAAGAAAAGTAAAGAGTAAAAAGCACTTTCAGAAATATGGCAGTTGAATGTTGAGTCTTTTCAAGACAATTGTTGGATGAGCAGGACAATTGTTTGTTGAGCATGGCTTTTGAATTATATGGCTTTGGCTCTCGGTGTATTACAATCGAAGAGGCATGTTGTCCTGTGAACAACTGAATGTTGTTAATAGCAGTTATGCTTAGGGTACTTCAATTCAGTATGCACTTGGTAGCTCTGTCATGATTATTATAATGATGACCGTACGAAGGTTCAGTTGCCATGGTTCAGGTAAGCGCTTATTTTAAATTGTTTCCAAGGGCCTCTTGGTGGCATCCTCGTTCATGAGTTGATTGATGCTTGCCTCCTTTGGTGAATAAAGGCCGGCTGTTATTGAAAATTCTCCCCTTCGGGGAATCGAACCCCGGTCTTCTGCGTGACAAGCAGAGATACTGTCCACTATACTAACGAGGAACGCTCTAGCAGCAATCCTAGCATGTCAACCCTAGGTGGCGCTCTTCGAGGGGTTACAGGTCATATCCAGGATAGCATTTGGGTCCAGTATACAGTTGCTGTCACGAAAGTCAATGACACTGCAGCCGTGACTGGATCCAGTGTAAAATCTCTCAGAGTCTCAGAAATCAACAAGGGGTCCGTCGTTTTGAAGGTTTTCAATTAAATATCAATGTTGCATCTACGTGCAAATGTGTACTTAGCTTTTCAGCAGTTTCTGTAGTGTAGTGGTCATCACGTTCGCCTAACACGCGAAAGGTCCCCGGCTCAAAACCGGGCAGAAACACTCTTCTTTGATCCCGATCAACTTCAAATAACTCAACCAAGAAAAGTTATCGGGAATCTAGATAGAGTAAAAAGCACTTTCAGAAATATGGCAGTAGAATGTTGAGTCTTTTCAAGACAATTGTTGGATGAGCAAGACAATTGTTTGTTGAGCATGGCTTGTGAATTGTACGGCTTTGGCTCTCTGTGTATTCAAATCGAAGAGGCTTGTCGTCCTTTGAACAACTGAAGGTTGTTAATAGCAGTTGTGCTTAGGGTACTTCAATTCTGCAACCAATGACTTTATTTTCATTCCTGCTCAAAATGTGTCTGGTCACAATGGAAAATATAAAGGGATTTCTTGCCTTGCTTGATTTTGTCTGTCAAAAGTGTAATCGTTGAGCACATTGCCGTGGGCATTGATTGTAGTTCTCCTTCAATGATTTGAAGCATGCACTTGGTAGCTTTTTCATGATTGTTATAATGATGACCGTACGAAAGTTCAGTTGCCATGGTTCAGGTAAGCGCTTATCTGAAATTGTTTCCAAGGGCCTCTTGGTGGCATCCTCCTTAATGAGTTGATTGATGCTTGCCTCCTTTGGTGAATAAAGGCCGGCTGAACATTGAATTATATTCTCCTCCGGGCAGGACGACTGCGCCGGACTCTGTAGTCCTTCCGTGGCCATTTTCTTGGGCTGATCTTCAGCGGGGACAACACCACCCTGCACTTCCTCTGTTGGCACACAAAACATAAAGCAATTTGTAATGAACTTGTCATGTAGGGATTCATACATAGTCATATTGTGCTATTTTAACAGTTTTTAATCTCAGAGAAAATCAACATCTTTAATGCTATATTTTACTATATTTTTTTTAATTGTGACATTTTGACTACCTCCTGGTCATCCTTGGACTTCTCCTCCTGTTCCCACTCTCATCTCCCTTCTCCTCCTCCTCCTCCTGTTGGATCATAAAAGAGAAAACAGTTATCTATCTATACACTGGACTACACATGAGTAACTATACATGAGAAGGTCCGACCGCTTTGAGCTTGATGTCATTTTAACCGTCTCGCAGAGCAGATGCAGATGGATGCCTCTGGTGCGACTAAATGTCAAAGGTTACGGCTTAAAATGTAACAAAACCTTCCGTTAAGGCCTTTTGAGAAGCCACATTGCTCCGTGAGTGTTTAAAGTACTTTGAAAAGGGCTAAAGAGATAATGTTTTCACAGGGGGCCTCTAAATAGGGCCCAGATCAGGAATCTGAAATATGGGCACCCTAGCCCACCCAGAACTTTTTTTCAATCAAATGCCATCATGCATTACTGCCATTGGCGTCTGACTGCCCTAGCTCCGCCCCCTGAAGTCATAGAGACTCAACGAGGGTACCATTGGATGCGGAATAATTAGAGGTGGGGAAAAGCTATTGAGCCCGAACCGATCAGACGTTGTTATCAAAAGATATGAATTAGTAGCACTTTTGGACAAATTAGCTTTTCATTGGAATAATATTGATATAAAATCAAGCATTTGAGTGACGCAACTGATATTCCAGCTGCTACCGTTCGCTCCTATAACATATTTTTAATTAAAAAAACGTGAAATCCTAAAAGAGATATAAATAGATAATTTTTTCATAGGGCCCAAAAATGGCCTAAATAGGGCCCAGATCAGGGATCTGAAGTATGGGAACCCTAGAACACCCAGAACTTTTTTTCAATAAAATGGCAAACTTTCTCACAAAATCCTAAGTTACTCGTAGAGTCAGACAGGGTTTTGCTGGAGAAGAATGAGCAAATTGAAAAAAATTTAAAAAACTTGCTTGGCGCTCCGGGCATTTGAGAGTGTGTTGTTGCACTTGTGTGGAACCTGCTTGCAAAATGTGGGGACCCTGCGACCGTGTATACAGTACTAACAGCCATTTCATTGTATTCCCCTCCCCCACCACCAGGCTGGCAGATGCTAAGCAGTGCAGTTGCAGTGATATCAGCGTTGCTCATTGGTGCGGATGGTCGCGAGTTCGAACCCATGCTATGGCATCATGTAACATTTTTTATATTTAGTCAAGAGATAATTATATGTGGAAAGTTGTCTTCTCAGACTCTCCATATTTGAAGTTGATTATTGTATAGTTAGTGTTATAGTACTTTAGGGTAGTTAGTATAATAGGTTTATTCATTTTGTAACTATTAAATGTAAAACACAAGTTGTTCACATGCTGGCAGTACTTCCATTCGCTTCGTCTTGGTCTGTAGATGTGATTTGATGTGTCGTTTATACATTTTGATGGCGGAAAATATATGAAAATGTCCCGTTGATATACATACTGAGAAATATATCCGTATATAGTAGACTTTTTTCCCTGTAATCTCTAAGCGGTCCTGTGGCGTACTGAGAGTAGCGTTAGCCTTTGCCCTTGGCGACCTGGGTACGATACCCGCCTGAGCCTTTTAATGGAAATGTGAAAATTATTTAAAATTAGTTGAATTGAGAGAGGGATACTTTTAAGTTAATTCTTATAGGTTTAGTTATTATGGAATTATTAAATATAAAACAATTGTGTTGAATTAAGAGAGGGATAATGGGTTACATTATAATTTATGTCACGGTGAACAGTGAATGTGTGAAATGCTAATATTATGCTAACCTAGTTGCTAAGCTAACGGGAGATATTTCAATGTATAAGCAGTGATATAAGCGTTGCTACTTGATGCTTGAGTCCCCGGTTCTAAACTCTTCTCAGACTCTCCATATTTGAAGTTGATTATATTATAGTTAGCAGTAGTTATTATTATAGGTTTATTCATTTAGGCATTATTAAATATAAAACACATAATTTGTGTGATTATATTAAATGACTTATAAATAATATGTAATATTAAACTCCACTGTGTATCAGAGCTAGACACCTAAAACATACAACATGACTTAGCAGAACTAATAAAGAAATGTCCAGAATACTACTTGGAAGAATCTAAAACATTTATTTATACAAAAAACAGCACAGTGTGTACATTGGAGAACATTGAATTATATTCTCCTCCGGGCAGGACGACTGCGCCGGACTCTGGAGTCCTTCCGTGGCCATTTTCTTGGGCTGATCTTCAGCGGGGACAACACCACCCTGCACTTCCTCTGTTGGCACACAAAACATAAAGCAATTTTTAATGAACTTGTCATGTTGGGATTCATACATAGTCATATTGTGCTATTTTAACAGTTTTTAATCTCAAAGAAAATCAACATCTTTAATGCTATATTTTACCATATTTGTTTTAATTGTGACATTTTGACTACCTTTCCAGCCCGGCTCCTGGTCATCGTTGGACTTCTCCTCCTGGTCCCACTCTCATCTCCCTTCTCCTCCTCTTTCTCCTCCCCCTCCTCCTCCTCCTCTTTCTCCTCTTTCTCCTCCCCCTCCTCCTCCTCCTCCTCCTCCTCCTCCTCCTCCTCCTCCTCCTCCTCCTCCTGTTGGATCATAAAAGAGAAAACAGTTATCTATCTATACACTGGACTACACATGAGTAACTATACATTAGAAGGTCCGACCGCTTTGAGCTTGATGTCATTTTAACCGTCTCGCAGAGCAGATGCAGATGGATGCATCTGATGCGAATAAATGTCAAAGGTTACGGCTTAAAATGTAACAAAACCTTCCGTTAAGGCCTTTTGAGAAGCCGCAATGCTCCGTAAGTGTTTAAAGTACTTTGAAAAGGGCTAAAGAGATAATTTGTTCACAGGGGGCCTCTAAAGAGGGCCCAGATCGGGAATCTGAAATATGGGCACCCTAGCCCACCCAGAACTTTTTTTCAATCAAATGCCATCATGCATTACTGCCATTGGCATCTGACTGCCCTAGTTCCACCCCCTGAAGTCCTAGAGACTCACGGAGGGTACCATTGGATGCGGAATAATTAGCGGTGGGGAATAGCCATTGAGCCCGAACCGATCAGACGTTGTTATCAAAAGATATGAATTAGTAGCATGCCATCATGCATTACTGCCATTGGCATCTGACTGCCTTAGCTCCGCCCCCTGAAGTCCTAGAGACTCAAGGAGGGTACCATTGGATGCGGAATAATTAGAGGTGGGGAATAGCCATTGAGCCCGAACCGATCAGACGTTGTTATCAAAAGATATTAATTAGTAGCACTTTTGGACAAATTAGCTTTTCATTGGAATAATATTGATATAAAATCAAGCATTTGAGTGACGCAATTGATATTCACATCAAATGTTCCCCGCTATATGTAGTACACTGGTGAAGAATTTCAGGCATCCAGCTGCTACCGTTCGCTCCTATAAAATAATAATAAGTCTGTCAGTGCTGCACACGTGCAGTGGGGTTTACCCAATAGCGATAGCATTAGAGGGCTGCGCCTATACTCATAGAAGCTGGTTTACAATACGTAACCCTAGTTCACTGTTGTTTGGAATCTGTACTAGCACACAATTAGAGAGTTTTACTATTGGGTGACTATTGGCATCGAGTCCAAAAAAGACCCCTGCTGCTGTGCTGCAGTTTGTGGCCCCGATTGGACAAAAACACAAAATACTGTATAAAACAAGAGAAGCAACCTCACTTTTACTTAACTGGAAGTTCTGAGTTGTTTGTTTTTCCACAAGGCAGGAGATGGGTGCACCGTTCCCGGAGGCGCTGCAATACCGGGTCGATGCGTGGAGTGAAGCCCCTCTTTCAGCTCCCAGTGCTAAAACTCCATTTAATATATAGTACCCGTATAGGGGACGTATCAGATATTAAACTGATAAGAACAGATACTACACTTGATCTTAGCCAAAAGGCCGAGAAGCGATGACCCTTAAAGTTTGCTGCGGGAGACGGACTCGTTGCGCAGTCGCCG
The DNA here is from genome assembly GCF_902827115.2 of Pseudochaenichthys georgianus. NCBI lineage: Eukaryota > Metazoa > Chordata > Actinopteri > Perciformes > Channichthyidae > Pseudochaenichthys > Pseudochaenichthys georgianus. The sequence continues at coordinate 13,529 of NW_027262226.1, read as the reverse complement.
CAGGTCTTGGTGCGGCTCTTTTGACCTGGCATAACATAGGCACTGGGTAGCTTGAATCGCCCAGGTGCTAATGACTGCTCTTGTCTTTCACAAACTCAGAATGCTCAGCCAAATGGCTAAGCCTACCAAAAATAGGTTGAACTCGTAGTTGTTCCTCTCCACGGAAGTCTTCAGTAAAAGGCGAAAGACTTATACGCTTTGAAGAGAAACCAGAGTAATTGTGGAGGCCATCCTCGAGAACAGACACCACTATAGTTGTCCCAGTCCAAGCCCTCGCGGTGACCCTCACTTGGCTTTTCCACATCCCAGGCCACACCCTTTCCCCCAGCTGCGCTAGCATGGTTCGTGGCTCTCACCTGTGGCTTCTTTGGCATTTTGTCCAAAAAAGATCCGCTGCTGATGTGCTGCAGATTCCGCCCTCAATTGAAACCATCTGTTTTGGTTTCGAGATGCGTCTTTGTTTGTTTTTCTACAAGGCAGGAGATGGGTGCACCGTTCCCAGAGGCGCTGCAATACTGGGTCGATGCGTGGAGTGAACGGGGCAAGCCCCTCTTTCTAGCAGCAGTCCTAGCATGTCAAACCCAGGTGGCGCTCTTCGAGGGGTTACAGGTCATATCCAGGATAGCATTGGGTCCAGTATACAGTTGCTGTCACGAAAGTCAATGACACTGCAGCCGTGACTGGATCCAGTGTAAAATCTCTCAGAGTCTCAGAAATCAACAAGGGGTCCGTCATTTTGAAGGTTTTCAATTAAATATCAATGTTGCATCTAGGTGCAAATGTGTACTTAGCTTTTCAGCAGTTTCTGTAGTGTAGTGGTCATCACGTTCGCCTAACACGCGAAAGGTCCCCGGCTCAAAACCGGGCAGAAACACTCTTCTTTGATCCCGATTAACTTCAAAGAACTCAACCAAGAAAAGTTATCGGGAATCTAGATAGAGTAAAAAGCACTTTCAGAAATATGGCAGTAGAATGTTGAGTCTTTTCAAGACAATTGTTGGATGAGCAAGACAATTGTTTGTTGAGCATGGCTTGTGAATTGTACGGCTTTGGCTCTCTGTGTATTCAAATCGAAGAGGCTTGTCGTTCTTTGAACAACTGAAGGTTGTTAATAGCAGTTGTGCTTAGGGCAGTGGTTCTCAAACTTTTTCTGTCATTCCCCACTTTGAACAGGTAGGCCTTTTCAAGCCCCACCTGTTCCTCATCGCTCCAATAAAATGGTAGGCCAAGCTTAAAATGGTCGCCAACTTTTTTTAGGATGAGGGTTACTTTCAAAAAATAAAACAAGTTGTGAGCTACTTTTACTCCTCTTTTTTGTTTTTTTGCAGTGTATATATTTAGCACATTTTAACATTATTATATGCTACCTTTAACCTTTGAGTGCTGTTTGGGTCTGTGGGACCCGTTTTCAGTGTTTACTAATATAAAATGTATGCAATTTAATTATTTTAACCTGCTTTATTTGGTGGTGGACGTCACATCCTCGAGGGTCCGGGGGCATGCACCCCCAGGAAGATTTTTTTTAAATGTTGAAGTTGAATGCATCAATCTGGTGCACTTTGAGCTAGGGCTGCTCAATTAAATCGTATTTTAATCGCAATTACGATTTTGGCTTGCAACTATTATGAAAACAACATAATCGAAATAAAACGATTTAATTTATTTTTTAAATAGGTTTTTCAGTTGAATTATACTTAAAGTTCAGGGTAATCAACTGTTAAAAACATACTTTTCAAAATATTTTCTTCAATAAATTGATGTTTTTCAAAGTAAATGGTTAATCGTTTTTAATAATCATGATATCAATTATTGACCCAAATAATCGAGATTATGATTTTTGCCATAATCGAGCAGCCCTACTTTGAGCCCAACATGAATTTATGGATACAGCTCTCAACACTCAGATGAAAGGGAGCTGTATACTTTTCAATAATCCAAACATCTTTAGAATATGATCACAACAAATCATTTAAACTTGTTTATTCTTATCTTATGTTACCTAGTTAGCATTATTTCTTTTTATTTATGCATATTTGACTAATCACTCCCCTTTTAAACTTTTTACTGTCCTATAGTACACATTGGAATGATTTCTTACTTTATTTTGTACAACTTTATTAAATAGATAAAGGTGTGCTCTCTCTCTTGCTCTCTCGCTCTCTTGCTCCACATTGCTTTTCTTCCCGACTGCAACGCTGTTGTGTGTGTCTGTGAGAGCGTTTCACACGTGTGTATGAGAGATTTTTACCAGTGGCGAGCCTGTCTCTGAGGGCCTAAGATATTCTACAAAATAATATTTAAAAACAAATTATATTTTTCTTTATATATTTCTTTTAAATATGTTTTTAGTAATATTTGTCAATAGTTTTACCAAAAATAACTTGATTAAATTGTATTTAAAATAACATTTCCAAAGAAATAGATCCTTTGAATCTGCCTATTCAGTTTCTGTTTGAATGTGAAGGGTTAAATGAAAGAAGCTCCTCTCTGCGAGTCTGTGAAGACAGGAGCTGATTGGACGTCCAGCTATGAATTCACAGAGGGCCAGCTCAGAGCTATTTAATAGAAGAGTTACGACATCTCCGTTCACTCCAATGGACCACTTTTTTACAGCAATGGCGGATCGTGGAGCCTCTCAATCATTCCCCGGAAGTTAGCGCCAAGGCTGGCAGAGCTGTGGAGTTGCAGCAAAATACACCGTTCGTGACGGACTTTTAAAGGTAAGAAGAAGTTTAAAGATTTATATTGCGGATATTATCAGTACATCTGATTCAAATGAACATGTGTATTAAAGGATGTCAGTGGATTATCCCTAAATTAGTAGATTTAGGGAACGTTAACAGATAACAGATTAAGCTAGCATACCGAAGCAAGTTAGCAACACACGTTGAACAGCCTTGTAATGGTAAATTCCGTTCTCTTAATGTCATTTCGTCCAACATGTTGAATTAGAGAAGAGGGGCTTGTAAACGGGATTGGATGCGGGGGTGGAGGGAGTTAAATATTAGATAAATATAACTTTGGTGCGTGTAAGAGTGAGTGTTTTTAGCAGAGCCATATTGTGTCTTTGTGATTCTGTTGATTATTACCTGTCTGTATAATGTTGCAGCTCAGCTGATTTTGGATTGATGGCAAAGGGAGAGGCACTTAAGTGAGAGTGAAAACACAAGGTATGTTTAATACTACTGTTTTATATAAGTAAACACCTTATCTCCCCAAGGCATTTCCCATCCAATAGGTGTGCTGTGTGTGTATAACCCTTTCTCCTGTCTGTTACTCCCTCTTTCAGCACAAGAACCAGAGGGGGATTCAATGGAGCCTGAATACCTGCACTGAGACCCTCACCCTGCACCCTGAGTCTCAACTCTGTGTTTTTCAAGCCTTTCCCTATTTGTTTGTATTAAAGAAAACATTAAGCTTTCCCAATGGTGTGGTTTTCGTTTTATGAAAAAGTGCAAATGCAGTGTTTGTATATAATTACATCACATATTGTGTTGCTGTTGGTCGTGAAATTGCTCCTGCTGACTTGAGCCAGCCATTTCTTCCTCCGCTCTGTGTCAGTGGGGAAGCCGTACATTCGTACTCCTTTCTCTGAGCGATTTGAGCATCCCCAGGCAGCACATCAAACCATGGTGGCTACTCGGAGGCAGCACAGCAAACCAGGACAACACGGAGGAAAAGGCACCGTCAAACTGCATGATATGCTATTCAATGTTTATTGAATTCCATGTATTTGCAATGGATGTTCCTAAAACAACACATTTAACATCATCATTATCATCATATGCTGCTAGTCCTGCTGCTGCTGCTAGTCCTTTGATAGTCACCTGTCGGTCTCCTGTCCTTTCTGAAAGCCATAAAGATGACATTAGTCATTTAGATAACTTGTGTCCTCAATTACCAGGGGATTACTGAAACTACCATGAATTTAAGAAAATGGTAGAAATGAATCTAATCTGAATTTTAAAGCATTACTTTAGATCCCCTCCCTCTAAATGTATCAATACACATTAGAAAGTGATGCTCCTGACTACCATACAAGTTTAAGAAGATAATATTGGTTTGAAATAATTCAAAGCTATAAATAAACAGCAACAGGCTCTTTAACAAGGCACTGTTAGTAACTTGTAAACTAGTTGTTCACACTAATCCTAATATTATCACTTAATATTAGCAAATTCGATTTTATTTTTTAAAACATATTGATGTAAATACATACACATATCGATTTGTTGTATAAATATTGCAAATCAAAACCTTTATTCACTAATAATTAACAAAAATCGTAGTTCTATCTCCTGTTATCAATGCATTCACATTGCCCGCCATGAACTTCCGGGGAACGATCCTCGTCTACATGAACCACGTGACGATAACCGTTTTTGGACTTCCGGTGTCGTAACTCTTCTATCTATATGGCGCTGGGCCAGCTATAGTAACTGAACGAGAGTAATGTCAAATGACAGTACAATTGACCAATCATATCTTCCCTCTAAATGGGTGGGCTTTATTATCGCGGACTTTATGACAAGTTCCGCCCGCTGTGAAACGTTTCTTGTTTCCATAGCAACAACAACTGTCAACAGCGTAAACTTGCCTTCAAAATAAAAGCATGCAAAATTACACTTAAGACATACAACTGCAACGAAAGTAACAAACACAATGCAATATCCTTTTCAATTTCAAAGAACACAAATTGGGTTATCTACAGGTTTTGTTTTGTGTGGTAGAGGGTCGCTTTTCATTGATACGTTTTGCACCCCGGGCGGGTCGTTGTTTTGATAATCCACCAGTGTATAAATAATAAATAAATGTGAAAAAAAAAAAAAAAATTAAATAATTTTTTTTTTTTAGCGACCCACCTATCACATCTCTGCGCCCCACCAGTGGGGCGCGCCCCACACTTTGAGAAACGCTGACATAAGGTCACCCGATTTTACTTTTTTTTTTACAACAAACATGGTATGGTAACCATCCCCCCACCCCCCTACAAAACAAAACCGAAAAGAGTCACAATACGATATAAAAGAGGAGCAAAAATAAGTAAATACAAAATACAAGAGGATATCATAAAAGCACAGAAATACAAAGAAACACTGTGTTGCACAATGCACATTGGGCTGCATGACCATTCACACGCCAAAGGAGACAATCACTTATCATTGCATTATAACCGTCCAGTCTCAAAATAGTAGCTACGGCATACATTAATGAGTAATATAATTATCTAATCCCCTAAAGAAGGAATAGAATTAACAAAAGAGAGAATAGGATCCCAGGTTTTGCTAAATTTATCAGAGCATCCCCTTATACTATACTTAATCTTCTCTAAGTATAAGAAAGACATTAAGTCATTCAACCACAACTGAGAAGATGGAGGTTTCTGGTCCTTCCACTGCAGTAAAATACGTCTGCGGGCTACAAGTGAAGCAAAATAAATAACATTGCTCTCCTTGTTAGTGAAACTAGAGAATTCCTCAGGGACACCAAAAATAGAAATTGAAGTGCTAGGAACCACCGGCTTATTGAAGGCCTTCGAGAGTGTATCATAAAAAGAGGACCAGAATGAACCCAGCTTTGGACAGGAGAAAAACATGTGTGTGTGGTTGGCCGGAGAGAGAGAGCATCTATCACACATCTCACTTGTGTCAAACAGTTTGCTAAGTCTAACTTTGGTCAGATGTGATCTGTGTAGGACCTTAAACTGTATCAGTGTCAGTCTGGCGCAAGATGAAGTAGAGTTGACTCTGTCTAGGGCCCCCTGCCACCATTCTTCTGAAAATGTAACCCCAAGCTCCTTCTCCCAGATGTTCCTAGTCGCTAAAGGAGATGATAATGCTGATAAGATTAACTTCCCCATGGCTGAAATGACTCCACGTACTACATGGGTCAATATAATTGTATCAACGAGAGAATTAGGTGGTTGATGAGGAAAATTGGGGAAGTAACAACACAGTATTTTTTATTTACTTATTTTTGCTCCTCTTTTATATCATATTGTGACTCTTTTCGGTTTTGTTTTGTAGGGGGGTGGGGGGATGGTTACTATGCCATGTTTGTTCGGGTGATCTTATGTCAACAGTTTGTATATTTTAAGATTGATGGCCCAATAAAAAAATACTTGTGAGAAGAATGAACTCTTAATGGCAGTTTGTCATTTTGAGGCTATTTCAGTGAAACAAGGCTGTTTTCAAAATTTCACAGATTTATGCTTAATTCTCTCAGAAAGTTACTGAGAGATACACTTTTGTGTATAAAAGCTGAAAAGTAGATAATGAAGTACTTTGTTTTAGTTGATTTCTTGAAGCATCTGACTCTTAATGGCAGTTTCTGATTTTGAGGCTATTTCAGTGAAACAAGGCTGTTTTCAAAATTTCACAGATTTATGCTTAATTCTCTCAGAAAGTTACTGAGAGATACACTTTTGTGTATAAAAGCTGAAAAGTAGATAATGAAGTACTTTGTGTCAGTAGATTTCGTTAAGAATCTGACTTTTAATGGCAGTTTGTGATTTTGAGGCTATTTCAGTGAAACAAGGCTTAATTCTTTCAAAAAGTTACTGAAAGATACACTTTTGTGGATAAAAGCTGAACTATAGATAATGAAGTACTCTGTTTGTGTAGATCTCGTTAAGAAGGTGACTGTTAATGGAAGTGTGTGATTTTGAGGCTATTTCAATGAAACAAGGCTTAATTCTCTCAAAAAGTTAGTGAAAGATACACTTTTGTGGATAAAAGCTGAACTATAGATAATGAAGTACTCTGTTTGAGTAGATTTCGTTAAGAAACTGACTCTTAATGGCAGTTTGTGATTTAAGGCTATTTCAGTGAAACAAGGCTTAATTCTCTAAAAAGTGACTGAAAGATACATTTTTGAGTATAAAAGATGAAAACTAGAAAATGAAGTACTTTGTTACAGTAGATGTTGTTAAGAATCTGACTCTTAATGGCAATTTGTGATTTTGAGGCTATTTCAGTGAAACAATGCTGTTTTGAACATTTGACAGATTTATGCTTAATTCTTTCAAAATGTTACTGAAAGATACACTTTTGTGTTTAAAAGCTGAACACTACCATGAAGTACTCTGTTTGAGTAGATTTCGTCAGAAACTGACTCTTAATGGCAGTTTGTGATTTTGAGGCTATTTCAATGAAACAAGGCTTAATTATCTTAAAAAGTTACTGAAGATACATTTTTTAGTATAAAAGATGAAAACTACAAAATGTAGTACTTTGTGTAAGTAGATTTTGTTAAGAATCTGACTTGTAATGGCAGTTTGTGATTTTGAGGCTATTTCAGTGAAACAAGGCTTAATTTTCTCAAAAAGTTACTGAAAGATACATTTTTTACTATAAAAGATGAAAACTAGAAAATGAAGTACTTTGTTTACTACGACATCTACTGAGATGTCGTTAAGAATCTGACTCTTAATGGCAGTTTGTGATTTTGAGGCTATTTCAGTGAAACAATGCTGTTTTGAACATTTGACAGATTTATGCTTAATTCTCTCAAAAAGTTACCGAAAGATAAACTTTTGTGGATAAAAGCTGAACTATAGATAATGAAGTACTCTGTTTGTGTAGATTTCGTTAAGAAGGTGACTCGTAGTGGAAGTTTGTGATTTTGAGGCTATTTCAGTGAAACAAGGCTTAATTCTTTCAAAAAGTTACTGAAAGATACACTTTTGTGGATAAAAGCTGAACTATAGATAATGATGTACTCTATAGTACTTTATTATTACTTGTCTTTTTGGAGTTACATTTTGTAAATGAATGGCCAGTGAATGAATATATATATATGTGTTTACTTATATATTTGGTGTAATATTATTCATTTATAGTCCAATATTATCCTATAAGTATAAGCCAGTGAATTTATCTAATTTCTTTGTTTTTCCACATTTGTTAGATGAGGTGTGACCCCAGCAGGACAAAGCCACACACCCAGAAGACTTTCAGGGAGCAGCTTGCTGCAGAATTGTTGGAGTTTGCTGAAGACCCTGCACCTCCACCACCCCCTCCACCTCCACCACCCCCTTCTCCACCACTCACATGCATGCCCGAGTATTATGGGGAAGATGCCACCAAGGTCAGGAAGAACTGCAGGAGGTGCCTAGATGCTGGACTCAAAAGGGTGAAGACACCTGTGTACTGGAGGAAGTGCCAGGTCCCTCTGTGCTTCACTGTCAACAAGAACTGTTTCAGGGAGTGGCACGACCTAAATACTGGAACATTCAGGTAGGTATACAGTTCAGGTAGGTATAACATTTTGCGAGTGTTTATTTAAAAACAAATATTTGTTGTTTTTACAAACCTACAGTGTGGTTTTATTGTATAGTATGTTGGTAAAATGTTTGTTTTTACATGCCTATAGTGTTTTGGTAAAATGTTTGAAATAAATCTGCCCCAGTTGGAGTCAAATGTTACCTATGTTTCCGTTTTTTTTATTGTGCAAGTACACCTACACACAATGACCTACAGTGTAGTTTTATTGTATAGTGCATTGGTACAGTTACATACACACACAGCTACACTTACACATACACACCTACACATACCCACACACATACCCACACAGCTACAGATGTAGCGCTTCGTTTCAGACGCCTACCCACGCGGGTCCGTGATCGGCACGGGGTGGGCCCCTGCTGAAAAGAAAAACCCCCCGCAGGACTTGAAACGCCCCCTTGATAAATACATTTAATTATAATGAAACCAGCTGCAATGGATCATGGATCCACCAGGGGGAGCCGTGAAAAGCTGCCACACTGAAACTCATGTGAAATAAACAGCTGATCTACAGGTATCTGATATAGCGGATATTTGTTAAGATCCATATATGTCACGGATAAGATAATATTCTGTGCTAAATAAGAGACATGTAATCATTTACTAAACATCACCATGTTTTTATTTAACAAAATAATGTTTCATTCACGTTGGCGTAAGTACAAAACCATCGCTATGTTTTTAGATCAGGAAATGCATCCAGGGTCAAACAAACGATTTTCGATGGTCATCCTCGCGATCATTTAATGTATCTATGTTCGCGAGTTGAAATGAATGCACTAAATTTAATCCACGTGAGTTTACAACAACAACAATAATCGCTTTGTTTTTATATCACATCCGACCGGAGGAAAATGCAGCGGCTCTCACTACCGATCATCCTAATCCCGCGGGCAAACAATAATATGTACAGTGTTAATAGTTTACTGTATTATTAGTGTCTAATATTACTGCTATAATAATCACACATTGAGTTGTTGAAATCAGACCGTCGTTTTTTTTAAACGCTCTGAATGAAACGGCAGCTCTCAGGTGATCAGCTGTGTGTTTACACAATCAAATATGCATAGTAATTTAATACCTTCCAACACACATTGTAAGAACAGTTCTGTTTCATATGAGTGTTGAGAGCTGTATCCACAAATCTACTAATTTTGCCCTCAGTGCACCAGATTGATGCATTTAACTTCAATTTAAATAAAAACATCTTCTGTTGTAACAACAATAACATTATAAATAGTAACATAGCATGGTATTGCACATTTACTGTAGCTTTGAGTGTTACTGGCCTGATATTTTTTTATTACATGAATGAAGGTGACTGAGGCTTTTTAATATAGACTTTTCAGTGTCCCACATTTTGCACAGAACTGTCCCACATTAAGAAAACAGATTGTCTGAGACAACTTGGCACTAAGAGTACTAATATGTCTACCATTTATTTTATGAGTTTAATATCTGCATGTTCTCTTTTGGTTCGATTAGGACACATCCTGGGAATTTCAGAATGTTACTGGATTTTGATTTATTGTATCGGCTTCATGTCGCAATATATTCCCGAAGTCTGAAATGCAAAAATGTTCCACATTAGGGCAATTCACCCTACATTTAATTATTTTGTTTATTTTTAACGAAATAAATGTGGTTTAATCGATCATGAAATTAATGTAGGCTATTTACTTAGTATATATCTGACATTAATGATTAACACACTGTTCATACTGCTCACAGGCTGATATCTAGTGTATTCATACCCCTCACTGTTTATTCATCATTCAATTCATTATATATTTTATTCTGTAGATTGTGAACATTACTTTTCACTTTACTGCTTGTTGCAGGTTAGAAGCTAAACTGCATTTCGTTGTCTCAGTACCTGTAATCTGTGCAATAACAATAAAGTTGAATCTAATCTTGAGCAGGAACTAATGTAGGCTATTTACTTAGTACATATCTGACATTAACGATTAAACCAATTTGTGCATTCTTTATGAATGCAAACCGAGTCATTTCGTTTATTTTTAACGAAATAAATGTGATTTAATCCACATAATTTACTGTGTTAATTGTTTACTGTACAGTAGTATTGTTTAACTTGAAGGTGCCTGATGTGAACATTTCCAGAATGTATTGTCTTCACTTTTTAAATGCCTCTGTGATGTGCTGCAGATCATACCGTTCACCAGCCCCAACCCCCCCATGTTTCCTATGTATGTTGGGGACCCTTTGTTTAAAATTAATTGGCCATCGGAATGTGTGGAGTCACATTCCACAGCTCTCCCCCCTCCTGTGATCCCCCGCACACAGAGAGACACAGGGAGATCGAGCGGAAATAATGATATTGCAAGTTAGAAACGTAAAATGCATTTTGACAGACACTTGGGGGAAATATGCTGCATTTTGAATGTCCGATAGTCCACCATTAACACCTTAGTCCGTCTCGTCTCATCAACGAAAACTAAATATACATGACATACTTTGTTTTAGTAGATTTCGCATGAGAGCAAAAGGAGAATATCTGTGTGTAAGAGTGAAAATGTATGTATGTAAAATGAGAATATATGTGTGTAAGAGTGAAAATATGCTGCATTTTGAATGTCCGATAGTCCACCATTTACACCGGAAATATCAAACATTTAATAAAACTGAAAAACAATGAACAAGACTTAACGTATTCATCATAATTAATTATATTTATTTCGTTTAGATGTAGGATTTTTGACTTTGTTTAGAGCAGTGATCTTCTACTATATGAACATTTTGGACCCAAAATAAAAAAAAAAAAAAGGAAAAACAGATTTTGAAAATGATATTATTTATTATTTAACACAAACATACACAACGAAACCATTTAAAAGCTGGAAATATATACATGGAATGTCACTATGATAATGTGAAAGTTTGATAGAGGTAGCATGGGATTTCATTCTGATAAGGCAAAAGTGTTATTATAAATATAATACAAATATATATATATATACACATTATGTACAAAAATCTGTTTTTTCTGTCTTTATCTGTGCCACGCTTCAAAGCGGTTTCCGTCAACTACGACACAGAGGGCAACATCACAGATTCCTCCTCCTCCATGTCAAAAAACAAGCTTAAAGCTTGACTCACGTTCAGAGTTCTCTTCATCATAGTTGAGTCTTCAAAACTCTAAATCTGTCTAACTATATCTAAATTCTCAATGTTTGTCTGTCACTTTACTTCAATCGCAGTCTCCCGCAGCCTCTCTTCGTCTCCCGCCGCCTGTCTTTGTATATCTTCGTCTCTCTCCATTTCACGCCGTCTCTCTTCGGTTCCCGCCGTCCCTCTTCGTCTCTTTTCGTCTCGTTTCGTATCACTCCGTTTACCTGATTACCTCACCCCCTCCCTGGTAAATACATCCTGTTGAGCAGAATCTACAGTTTCCAGTATTTTCCATTTCGTAAAATGATAAAGTACGGCGAAGATATTAAAATATGTGCTTCCATATTTCATACTTTTGAAATGTATTAACTTTATATCATCGTATCTCCGTGTTTACTGGGTCTTTTTGCATGAAACAAAGACTGGGATATCGTTTCAAGCCAGTACTTTCGACAGAAACACACGGCAATGTTGTCCGGACTGTTGTTTTTATGCGCCACCGGCTTGAACAGGTCATGTGATCTGATCACGCCGGCGTGACGGTCGACTCCAAAGGGTTAATATTAAATACATATAAGTATTTTTACAACTTGTATTTAGAAATACTCTGTTGTAATTATTGATGCATATATGTGTTCATCCATTCAATGTGGCATCTGCTATAATGGGGTTAATGTATGATATTACTTAATAATACAATACATTATAATATATGATATGATAATTACATTTTAGTTTTATTCATTTCTTATTTCATAGTTTCTCATTATTATTATTTTTATCGCTCATCTTATTTTTTTAATCTGTGTGAATTTGTGCTGTCCTGTTTTTCACTCTTACCCTGTTGCTGTTTGAACTACTGAATTTCCCCACGGGATTAATAAAGGTCCATCTTATCTTATCTTAATGTATAAGTTGATTTACTTCAATCTACTGTACAATATTACAAGAAATATACTGCATAAAGCAAACTATATACTTTATTTGATCTAAAATATTGATGTTTCTACAACACCCATTGTGTATTTTGTGAATGAAGCGCCATCTCATGGTTAAATCCTATAATTGAACAAATGGGGAAATTGGGCAACGCCCTCTAGCAATTTGGCAACACCCCCAGCCACTGGCATCCGCTGGGCTTTTGACTGGGACACACCCATTTGAGTCTGATCTGGAGTGCTACATCTGTACACTTACATACCAACACAGCTACACTTACACACACCTACACACACTCACACACAAAACTATTTTTAACATTTTTTTAAGACATTTTTTTATTTATTTTTTTTTTAATATTTATTCTTTTGGGTGGAATGAATACCTATAGTGATGACTCAATGTAATACAATGATTTGTATAGTCTGGTACCTGAACAAGGTCAAATGGCACTGATGGAACCAAATGTGCCCAAATGTGCCCAAAGCTTATTCCGCCTGGACTTTATTTTTATAAACCTCTCTAAAAAGATCAAATGTCACTTGTTTTGCCTCAATCTTGAAACAAGGTACTTATTATATGTTATACTTTGGATTCCTAAAGCTTTTAGGCTACTAACCCATCATTCAAGGTTGGTCTTCACTATAAGTAATGGGTTTTCTTTAGGCGGAGACAGGAATTTACATTTGTTTGCTATGTTCCATCTGAATTTACTCTGACACAGAAACATCTATATTGATTTTGACACTTCTACATCCAACTCACAGATTTGCTTTGACAACAACAATTATTCATATAAACCATATAAAAATGTATCTTTCAGTAACTTTTTGAGAGAATTATGCCTTGTTTCACTGAAATAGCCTCAAATCACAAACTGCCATTAAGAGTCAGTTTCTAACGAAATCTACTCAAACAGAGTACTTCATGGTAGTGGTCAGCTTTTAAACACAAAAGTATATCTTTCAGTAACATTTTGAGAGAATTAAGCATAAATCTGTCAAATGTTCAAAACAGCCTTGTTTCACTGAAATAGCCTCAAAATCACAAACTGCCATTACAAGTCAGTTTCTAACGAAATCTACTCAGAGTAGATTTATACTGGTAGTGGTCAGCTTTTAAACACAAAAGTGTATCTTTCAGTAAATCTTTGAGAGAATTAAGCATAAA
>NW_027262225.1:0-37339 GCF_902827115.2 Pseudochaenichthys georgianus | reverse complement strand
TAGATGATAGATGGATAGATGGATGGATAGATAGATGGATAGATGGATGGATGGATAGATGGATAGATAGATGGATGGATAGATGGATGGATAGATAGGTAGATAGATGGATAGCTGGATAGATGGATGGATAGATAGATGGATGGATGGATAGATGGATGGATGGATGGATAGATGGATGGATAGATAGATGGATGGATGGATAGATGGATGATGGATAGATGGATAGATGGATAGATGGATGGATGGATAGATAGATGGATAGATAGATGGATAGATGGATGGATAGATAGATGGATAGATGGATGGATGGATGGATAGATGGATAGATAGATAGATAGATAGATGGATAGATAGATGGATAGATGGATGGATAGATGGATAGATGGATATATAGATGGATAGAGAGAGAGAGAGAGAGAGAGAGAGAGAGAGAGAGAGAGAGATAGATAGATAGATAGATAGATATATAGATAGATATAGATAGAGAGTTAGGTATCCTTTTGCAGAATTTTTTTCCCAAATTCTAGAGTGGAGCATAACCAGACAGTTTGTACTTGTGGTGTAACCCCTCTTTGAGGGGGGTGTTATTATTTTCAGTAAAAGATCTGATCTGCTCGAGTAGCCTGTTTACTTTTTATTTGTCGTGTTTAGTTTGCACTAGATTGTAAAAACGTACAAGAAACACTGCACCGCCATCTAGCGGTCAGCAGTCAGAACAGCATCCCATTCAAGAATTCCAGTTCCGGGTTTTGGGATGAGACCCGCATATGGGCATAGATATGTCTCATAATTATTTGTGTGAACATACAAATAATTTGTGTGTAAATATGTGATTTGTAAATATAAAACACCACAAATGCATTTAAAAGATTTGCAAACTCACAAATAAATGTGCAAGTGTAAAACGGATCTGCAAATACGCTAAATATTTTCACAAATAAAAAAAAGATCTGTGATTACCTCTTTAACATTGACAACTTTCGATCAGGCATTTGTGAATCCATTTTGTATTTGCCGACCAAAAATGCGCTTGCGGATCTCAAATCTCTGCTCCTGGATCTCACATTTCTGCTCGTGGATCGTCTTTTTACACACACGCAATTTTGAGACATGTTTTCCGCCGGTCTCGGCTAAAATCTACTCGTGTCACTCGGTGATTTTCGGAAACCACGTGATGGCCCTGCTGACGACGACACTTCCGCATGATTTCAAAGTAAGAGCATGATGGTTTGTTTAATGCTCTGTTTTTTATTATAATGAACGGCGGAACGTTAGATGCATTCTTTATCACCATCACCATCATCATCACCATCATCATCATCATCATCATCATCATCATCATCATCATCATCACCATCATCATCATCATCATCATCATCATCATCATCATGTTATAGTGATACAGTTAGTTTGTGTTAGTTTATTGGTTCAATACAGCATATATCGAGCACCTTCGTTGATGTTGAAGTACAGGCTATACGCCACCTCCGGGTCCCGGGGGAGCAGCTGGCAGCCAAGCAGCCCAGATAAAACTATGTCTTCATTGTTTGTTGTGTATTCATTCAAGCGGGTCAAAGTTACAATGTAAAATTGTAAGTACAATGTGAAGTCCTGTACTCTGCAGGTGCCGGTAAAGAGCAATACAACCTTTCCAAACAAAACAACTAGTAGGTGTAGGCAGGGGCGTAGCTGGGAATTCTGGGCCCCATGAAAGAATCTATTGGTGGGCCCCCAATCCATGCGAGTGCGCGTTAAAAAAATTGGCCATTTATTTATTGATGAAAACTCATAACATGGTTTTTACCTATACATTCGGATCAGCAGTTCAGCACCTGAACTGTTGGTGGGTGAGCCGAGTAAAGGATGTCGCATTGCGTTCATCTTCAATGAATGGACCAATGCAATAGTCTCCCAAAGAACCTTGAGTCGCACTAGCTAGGGCATATTTCCCCCTATTCTTGTGACAATGTTTTCTGATTCTCAACATACAAAAGCTGTTACTTGTCCTGTCTCTCTGTAATCCCATCTCCAACACAAATAGTCTACTCAAGCACACTATTAGGTTGACAGACACTTACATTTTGATGTGCTCTGTAGTATACAATCGTTCCCTGCTTGGATATACCTTTTTTACGAAGCAGATTTTGAACTGTGGCGGGCAGAGCACTAGCTTTTTTGCTGTAGCGGCCGGGTTGCTGCCTTTCTCAGCAGAGTGCTAAAGCCCTACCTGTTACGCGCGCAAGTCATTCGAGGAGGCGCGAGTGACAAGTGTTGAGCTATTGGTGGGGACAATTCAGGATTCTTGGATACTGGTGGGGTCGTGACCCTGCGTCCACCCCCTAAACGACACGATGAAACCCAACCTCGAAAACCCTGTTGAAGTTAATGAACTGTAATGGACTGCAAGAAATCAACATGCACTGACTATCAACTTTATCTTCTGTCTATTTAATTGAAAATTACACTCAATAGAGGAATGAACAAACAAAAAATCTCAACATTCTTTGACTTGTTAAATTAAGATTTGAACAACACAAGGACAAACGTATAAATTAACTGAAGATTTGAACACAATTATAAAACAATAAACTCTCAGGACATGAACACACTTACAGCAAACAATGAAACATGTAGTGCTAGAGGACTATGCATCAGATGTGGGCTGGAGCCTGTCAGGGAAACATCCCACAATCCTGTCATAGACTGGATTTTTATCCCTAAATCCCGAACGCCAATCGCCGGACCTTCTTGGTGGCAAAATCTTTTACGAGCTCTTTGAAATCAAGTGACAGAGCCAGCTTGCTTTCAATCGATAACATTGCAAGGCTGTTCAACCTCTCTTGGTAGATCTTAAATAGCTCTTGATAAGTTTCAACTTACTAAATGATCTTTCACCACCAGCTACGGTAACTGGGAGCGTCAAGAAAATTCTGAGGGCAATGCAAACGTCTCTGGAGTTCCATCTTGAGTATTGCATTCAGTCGATCGAGAGAGCTACAATCAGGTCGAAAGTGGCAGAACATATTTGATTGAGATGCCGTATCTCACTCTCAAACTGATCTGTGAGATCCTGTGAGTATTTCTCCCTCAGCGGCTGACACACAGAAGCCATGACACTGTCACTCAACTTCCCAATTTTAAGTATGGCAGCAAATTCTTCAACAATATTTGCTGTTGTTTGGAACCGAGTGTCCAAGTCACTTAAGACCTGGTCCATGGCAGTGAAAAACACAGTGTTTCTGGCCTATCCTCCTGACCTCCTCCTCCTCCTCCTCCTCCTCCTCCTCCTCCTCCTCCTCCTCCTCCTCCTCCTCCTCCTCCTCCTCCTCCTCCTCTCACGGCAAAGTTCTTTTTTGAAATGAGGTGGAACGAAGTCGATAGGGACTTGGCTTGGCAACTGGAAGGTCACCAGTTCAAGTCCCGGCAAGACCAAGTGCTACCGAGGTGTCCCTGAGCAAGGCACCGTTCCCCACCCTGCTCCCCGGGCGCCGTTCAAAATGGCAGCCCACTGCTCCTAACACTAGGATGGGTCGAATGCAGAGAAACAATTTCCCCACGAGGGATTAATAAAAGTCTATCTATCTAACTTCCATTTCCTAAGCTACCATTGATGCCTCAGACAGAATAGCATCCCATCCATTTCTGAGAGTCTGCATCTCATCTCTTAGTGCAGCAACATGACCTGCCTCCACCTCTCTTGAGATGTTCCCTGACTGGAGTATCACATTCCTGTCATCAATAGATTGCAATACTTTCACCCACTTGGTGAGAAGGAGCTGTTGGTCTGAGGTAGTTCCTCAGACCAACAGCTTCAGATCTGGCCTCACCTGAGAGACTGCATGAGCTCAGGATGGTAGCAAGGGCTTCAATGACACCAGGCAGGTGCTTTGCTACCGGTTTCACAGCATCAATTCTCGCACCCCAGCGAGTGTCAGATAGCCTATGTACAGAGCAACCTGCTTTCTTTTTGTATATAGACCAACGAGATGGACTGGCACTTAGAGGCGGTGTAGAGGCGGTTAATGTAACCAAAAAAGATGGACACTTCAGGGCTCGATTCTGCAGCATGCACGCCTACCAGATTCAACGTGTGGGAGCACAAAGTGAGAAAGTAGCAAGATTATTCTTTTTCAGTGTTTGGGCTTGGACTCCCTTGATTTCCCCCGACATATTCGCCCCATTATCATAGCCTTGCCCCCTGCCATCACTAATGTCTATCCTAGACCCAGAAGCACCCTCTCCATCATGCTATTTCACATCCTGTTTTTCCGTTGAATTCAATAAATCTGTCAGTGATCTCCCGTTCGCCTGTGTCTTCATTATAATGTACATATCTTATGAGCACAACATTTTGCTCGGTGTGGGAAATGTCAGGCGTTGCAACACAAATTATTCCATCGTATATGGCATCCTCCCTTTCCGTTTTTAAAACCTTTCCCCCACACAATTCAATAAACTCGTTCTGGATGTCTGGGCTCAGACAATGCGTTAGCTGGCTTCCTTTTTTGGATGTCCTGATTTTGTCTAACGGAGCGTCCACACTACAGCTCCAAAAATAGCTTGGAGCTGGGCGTGTCTGGAGCTTGGGGATTTTATTCAAGCAACACGGCCAACAACCAATCACATGAATCTCCCGCCCCCGACATACAAAGCAAAAACCCCCGGGGATTTTATGCGAGCAATATATATATAAACTCCCCAAACAGGCGAAAACCTACCAGTTTCCCCCACTGTCTCTGCCACCTCCCTCCATGCCTGGTTCCTCCGGTTTGTATCCCGGGAGGTGAAGAGGGTCTGGTCATACAAAACCGGGTGATTCGCTACGGCGATAGTTAGTTTCTCCTCCGACTTTTTTTGAAAATATAGAAATGAACGGCGGAATATCTCTCCCAGCTTAGACGCGGTTTGATTGGCTAGCGCTTCAGCTGTCAGATTTTGGGAAACGGGATTTGATTGGCTGGCGCTGGCTACTCCGGCGTCCAGGCGACCAGAAGTTGATTGTTCAACTTCTGGTCGCCTGGGTCGCCTTAGACGCCTCGCTCGGCTACCCACAATTCAGTTCGGCGAAAAAGCGCGGCTACGTGACGTCACCCCATTGAAAGTGAATGGGCAGCTTGGAGCTGCTTGGAGCTTTCGACGCTCTCGACGCTGTAGTGTAGACGGGCCGTAACGGCCCGTCTACACTACAGCGTCGAAAGCTCCAAGATACATATTTGATAGCCTATGTTATGTATGATAGCCTATGTTATGTATGATAGGTATTTTGCAAAAGACACACGATATATAATATATACACACACACACATAAAAAAACACTAATGGTCTATATATGATAGAGAAGCATATTGTGTAGGCCTATAGCCTACTCAGCTATTTTAATAAGTTGAAAAATGAAGAAACAATAATACATTATACATAGACAGAAGTTATACATCAGTAAAAATGAATATCTATGTCATAAAAAATGAAAATGTACTTCTACATCTATATAAAAAATGTAAATGTTCAAGTTAAACACAAGAACATGACACCACCCCGCCCAAACCATATTTACACAAAGTTGCTCATGACACCCGAATGCCCCGTGCATGCGGCTCCTCCAAAGCATGACTGAGAACCTCTCTCATATCTTTGTCTTTGGGAAACCATCAAAATAAAAACGGGAGATTTACAAAAACATTTTAAGAAGGAGGTCAAGCTTATTTTCTTCCTTCTCCTTCCTAGATAGATTAGATTAGATTTTAGATTTAGATTAGGACCCTTTGTGTTTCAGGTGACAAAGACTTCGTCAGGTAATATGCAATGGGAGCCTTCCAATGTCCGTGTAGGCCAACCACCATGAACACAAGAGCCTCAGTAGCAGCATCGGTCTCATTGTTTCCATCACCCATGTCGACAAAAGCAGACATTGACTGGTTATGTGGATTATATTGCACATGTTTTCTGATGGCCATGTCATCCAACATGAGTGAAACACATCCATGTTTAGCCTGGTCGTCCTGGCATCTTCTCTCCAGCATATCCAGCATCATCTTGTTCAGGCCAGGCTTGCCATCCACCGAACACAGCCACCTGTAAAAAAATTGAGAAGTAGCTATTTAAGGTACTTGCAACCGTAATTTCCAAAAATGAAATTGAACAACATTAAGACTACCTTTTTGTTGTAGTCTCTCTGAGGTATTTGTATGCCTTTGGACCATGTAGATGGAGTGTGAGGGCAAGCTCTCTGTGGTCCTTGGAGTACTCATGGCCCTGCTTTGCCTTCAAGTCTATTTGAAGATCTGAAATTGTATGAGAAAAAATTAATAAGTCCCCTTCATATAATAACAAAGGAGTTTAATAAAGAGTGTAAGAGTAAGATGTACATGAATCTCAAAGTGCTACTTTCATCTTCCCGGAGTAGAAATCAAGCCTCTTTGAGTTCTTCATTAATGAGGTTCTTTTCCCTCAAATCCCCCAAAAGACTCCTCACTGTGGTCTCTGCCCTCTTTTCTCTAGCCATGGCATTCTTCCTCTCTCGCTCGAGACTCTCCACTCTTGCTAAAGCTTCATTGAGTCTGGCCTTAAGAGCAGTAGGAGAAGCAGGCGAGACATCGCGATGATCCTAGAAAGAGGGATGAACATGGTTTGAGTGATGTTTCACTTCACACACATCACTTTGACACAACTAGAGTATGGCCCACATTCTTTCTTATAGTCATCACCTGTCAAAGCCACTGCCAGCATCATGCGTGTGTGTGTGTGTGTGTGTGTGTGTGTGTGTGTGTGTGTGTGTGTGTGTGTGTGTGTGTGTGTGTGTGTGTGTGTGTGTGTGTGTGTGTGCCAGGAATGCATGTTCAACATGTCTTCAATTGTGTGTGTATGTGTTTATTTGTGAGTGTGTTTAATATGAGTGGCAACAAACAAGAGAGATTTGACTTTGTCTAGGACCATTATGATATGATGTTGAAAATAGAAATACTCACATCATTAGGCTGAGGTTGTGAGTGTGAGGTTGAAGCTTCTGGGTCGTCCTGAGGGGCCACAGACAGGCTCTCTTCAGCTTTTCTGGAAGTAGACGTAGTCCTGCCCTTTTCCGGCTAAAATGAAAAAGCAGAATACTTCACACACACACACACACACACACACACACACACACACACACACACACACACACACACACACACACACACACACACACACACACACACACACACACACACACACACACACACACACACACACACACACACACACACACACACACACACACACACACACACACACACACACACACACACACACACACACACACACACACACACACACACACACACACACACACACACACACACACACACACACACACACACACACACACACACACACACACACACACACACACACACACACACACGTATGTCACCCTGCCCTGTTATTGATAATAGAATATTTACATGTATGAATGCTAATAGCCTTATGATGATACACCTACTGTTTGGAGGTGAACCGGGAAGCTGAAGATGGAGGGAATAACACCATCTCTGAGTCGGACAATCTGTCCTGTCAAACTCGTCCTGCTTACAATGCTCACTGCAAATCACGGATGACTCGCTTGCAGTGAACCCTTCCCTCCTCAAAGCAACTTCCCACTTCTTTCTCATATCTTTGTCTTTGGGAAACCTTCAAAATAAAAACGGGAGATTTGAGAGTCAACACAAAAACATTTTAAGAAGGAGGTCAAGCTTATTTTCTTCCTTCTTCTTCCTAGATAGATTAGATTAGATTTTACTGTATTCATCCCACAACGGGGAAATTCACTTGTTACAGCAGCGATTTATAAAGTCTCAGTTGGCCATGAACATAATGTTTGCTGGCTACGATTTCGCTGGCGGACATCAATACAGTACAATAATATTCTATTTACAAAATACAACCAATTATAATGTTGAATCTTACTTGTGAAAAGTAATCCCCCGACCCCTGTTCGCAATCGTCCGCCGATTTGCACAGCAATATGCTGCACAGTGCTCTGGCATCTTGAAACCTCTGCTGTCTCTGGGTAGAATGTCTGTAGGATGACCGGTCCAAGATGGCGGCCGTATTTCTTGCGCCCCAGCAGCCAATGCGGCGTCTACTCTTTATATGTCTATGGTTCTCCCTGCTTACACGCGGTTTGATTGGCTAGCGCTTCTACTGTCAGATTTGCATAAACGTGTTTGATTGGCTGGCGCTTCCAGCTCAGCTTCAAAAGTTGAACATTGCTCAACTTTGGAATCCTGGACATCCTGGAAATCTTCGCTTCGCTCCCCCACAATGCAGTTCGGCGAAAAGCGAGGCAACGTGACGTCATCCCCATTCAAAGTCAAGGGGCAGAGAAGCGTTGGAAGCGGTGGAAGATTCTTCTGAAGCTGCTGTGTGGACGTACCGGGAGGGTATTTTTTGCTCCTTGGAGAAAAGAACACATGGTAAGCAGAACAGTGCATTGGCACTTTCACTGTGAATCAACCAGTCCCTCTTCACTTTTCCCCTACCCTTATCTGCTTTGGTGTATTTCAAGTAATCTGGAAATCTCTTTCCCTTTGAATCATGTGGAAATTCTTGATCTGTTTCTCGCATTGCTAATGTCTTTACAATAGTTGCCCTGTCCTTGTCACTCATCCTAGCTGGGAACGAGCCTGGGTCAAGTGATAGCAGATCTTCTGCCTCAGACACCTACAGGTGGCTCAGTATCTGTGGCATCCTGTGTCCAGAGCTGCTTCCTCCTCATCTGTGCTGCTTTCATGGTCCTCGACCTCTTCTTGTACCGTACTTCTGCCTCTTCACCTCTGCTCTCCTCGTTGGCTGCCTTGCTCGAGGGCCCTGGCTCTAGAGTATCCATAGTGTACATAATTTATAAAATGCCCTATAGTAGTAATAACGCAGTACAGCTCGAGTTATCTCTTAATTGTAATAATAATAATAATAATAATAATAATAATTTGTATAGATATTTTCCAATTGCTCAAATCTAGCTATAGCTACTGTAACAACCTCAATGTAATGTGCCAGTGGTCAATGGTATTGCAATTACTGGAAGAACTAAGTAACTAAATGTGAATATTACCTAAAGTTGTATTCAATGCATGGTAAGCATGTTTAAAATCTGTTTGTTAACCCCAAGCCCTGCTGCTTTACCTCCCTCTCTTTCAACTGGGAGCTGGCCTGAGGGGAGGGGTACTGATCCTGAAGCCGCATCTGTGCATTAGAGCAGATGTGATGAGCATGTAACATTATACAGGTTAGGTTAGCTAGCCATAGCAAAAGCTGCTGGATACAAATTCACTGGGCTCATCGGCACTCATCTAATTTGATAGCAACAGGTAGCTAACGTCAGCCACAGAATGTTGGCCAAGCTGTTATGGGCTTCAAAACAAGTTCTGTGAATAAATACCTTTCTTGTGAAAATACTTGGTGACTAGCTGTCGACCTCTTTTATTATTTTCCTCTTGCTGACGTTTTTTCTTTCGTTTCTGAGCTCCTGATTCCTGAGCTGTAGAGCAGCGTTTCTCAAACTTTTTCATACCAAGGACCACTTAACCAATCAAAAAACACTCGCGGACAACCGAACTCCACAGATATCCCAAAACACATCGTTTTTTTACAAATCGCCTGAAAATGGTACAAACAAGTGGCAACATGTGTGATGAAGGTGTTGTGCTGGGCTATATCATGCAATCGAAAATGAAACTTAAGCTCGCTCCATTGCGGAGATATTCCCGCGAGAGTGCGGAAAACTTAAATGTATTTATTTATTTCAAATGTGAAATGTTACCAATATACTCACGGACCACTAGGGGGCGCTCGCGGACCACACTTTGAGAAGCACTGCTGTAGAGGACATTTTCCTGTCAGTCTGTTCAAGCTGCTGCGCTGCTGTGCCGCCTAGTTATAGTTGAAAGTGTGGGTGCAAGATTAGTAACTGGCAGGCAAGGGGTGGTTTGGAGTGGGTCAGGCACGACCACCTCCATGGCAGAATTTTTTTAATTTAATGAACACCTGTACCTGCAAGTTCCTGCAATATAGAGCACAGAACTGTCTCAAAATCCTATAGGGTTCCAAAAACGTATAGCGATTCCTAGCATTTTTTGACTAGGGATGACACTTTAAGCTGTCTGATATCCCATTACCTGTAACTCTTGGGTCTCTTTCTCACTTCCTCTGCCTCCTCCCTGAGTCTGCACAGTCACCACATCATTCTACATTAAGGAGAGCAATACACTTATGAGTACACTGAACTGGTTTGAATACACAACCTTTATGCTACTCTGTAAAGAAAGGGAGAGAGGGGGGAATATATTATCCAAGTTTTTGTGTCTTAATTTGTTATGTTATCCTACACTTTAAGCTGACTGATATTTCCATTACCTGTAACTCTTGTGTCTCTTTCTCTCCTTCTCTGCCTCCTCCCTGAGTCTGCACTGTCACCACATCATTCTACACAGGAGAGCAATACACGTATGCATACACTGAACTGGGCTGAATACATGATTTTCTCTTTCTTCTGCCATGTTCTACCTGGTTGGCTCCGCTCTCAAAGGTTTCTCTGTATATTTGAAAAGAAGAAGAAAAAATAAAACAAGAAAAGATCGATACCAAAGAGTTGGAGCCAAGATGAGGAGTTTAATTGTGTATAATGGAGACTAGGGATGGGTATCGTTAAGGTTTTAACGGTACTACTACTTTTATCGATACCGCTTATCGGTCCGGTCTTTTATCGGTTCTTTTGGAGAAAAAAAACTAAACAAATTGTGAACTAAACTAAAATTGCTTTTTATTTAAATTAAATAAATAATATTTCACATCAAAAGAAACGATAATGTTTTAACAAATCATATTAAATAATCTGATGACAGAATAGCTGAAACTTTAACAAACGAAATAACTCAGTTTCCTCTAATCATTAAGGCGAGACATAGTGATGGGTCGTTCGCGAACGATTCGATCTTTTTGAACGAATCTTTGAAGTGAACGAGATGAACTGATTCCTCCCACAAAACGATTCGTTTGTTTGAGTCGCCGCTAAAGAGAAGCTGTTCGCGAACGACGAACTTAAAGAACTGGCGGAAACAGTTCAGAACTGTTTCCTACAGTGTACTGTAATCAGAGCCCTCTTACCTGAGCACACACACACACACACACACACACACACACACACACACACACACACACACACACACACACACACACACACACACACACACACACACACACACACACACACACACACACACACACACACAGTGTGCCGGTTAGTTCTATAATTCATTTTCATTTCAGGTACCTTTGTACCTTAAGAGAATTGAAGGCTGGCATCTGTAAATGCAGATAGATATAAGTACTTTATTCTTATTTTATTATCCATCCATCCATCTTCTCCCGCTTATCCGTGGTCGGGTCGCGGGGGTAGCAGTTCCAGCAGAGAGCCCCAAACTTTAACTTTAACTTTAACTTTATTATCATTATCATTATTTTCTTTCCAATGAAATGAAATCAGAAAATAAGTGGTAAATGATGGAAAATATAAAAGTCGATGCTTGAAGGAAAATGGACTTCGGAAATCAGTTTTTTATTTACTGTTCTGTAAAAGTCTTGTCGAATGTAATGTTTTATGTTTTGTGTGGACCCCAGGAAGACTAGTTGTCATGCAGCTAATGGGGATCCTAATAAACTCAAATTCTAATGGGCTTCGATCTACCAGGTAGCTAGCTAGCAAACACACACACTGGTTGATGTTACTAGCTAGCTAGCAAACGTCAGCTAACCGCTAGCTAACATAAAGAAAATGAAGAGAAGGTGATGATTATAAATGTGTTTTATTGTATTTAGTGGTGTTGGAGTCTACCGGACCAGGTCCGTCCTCCGCGCAGATCGTTTGGATATGGCCAGAGCGGGGTCGCTGTCCGGATCTGCCGATGACCTTTCTTAGTTCTGAGGGGAAAAGCAATTGTGTCCTAGACACTATTCTCTGTTAGCTGTACAAAAACTAGACTTTGCACTCCAATGGATTGTTTCTTCAAATAAGCACTTTATTACACAGTTCAACAAAGATATATCAATCCGTACTATACCACAAAGCGCTTTGGACTCCTTCTTGAGTTCCCACCGTGACAGGCTCGTCAGTGTGAGATCCCAGTTGAAGTGAGTGCCGAATTCTGAATATATCTTTTTCTTTATAGTGTTTGCTGTGAAGCCCCCATCTTTGGTGCTCTCTGTGCTGCAGTCTGCCTTTTCTGCCCAGCAACACACAGTTTTAGCCAAGGTCAGGCCAGGGCCATACTCCCTTTTCCTAATTACCTGTTTTAACTGGTTTTCTCACAAGACAATTGCGTCTGGTGAGGATCAGGGCCCCACATCTCGTCCTTGAAGATAACAGGATGTAGCCGGCCAGCAGTAAACTTTAACAGCAGTAAACTTAAACACGTTATTTTTCCACTCAGACAGCTCAAGGTTTCCTATAACAGGATTTACTATATCTTATATTCACAGTTACTTTTTCCTTATCTTCATCCTTCAGTGGTAGAAGTAAAGACATGTCTAACATATTCTTTGTTTGAAAAACTTACTGAAAAGGTCAGCCACCAATGACAGACTGGTCGCGGTGATTTACATTCAGCCTACCTGCATCAGGACCAAACCATTGTGAGCGAAATGCGGGGGGGGGGGGTAACAATCTTTGGAAACTTAAAGACTCGCTATTAAGTGTCTAAAATCAGCACAAGTTCTTTCATTGCGTATTATTAATTCGATTGAAATTACATACTTATGTTTACAGTGATATATTGGGGGGGACATATCATATTTGTCATATGATAACAAAGTGGGGGTGCAAAAGCACACGTTTGCTCCCCCAAGGTCAATTGTGGGGATGCACCTGCTTTGCTCCATTGCTCAGGCGCCCATACCATGCCATGAATGAAGGGGGGGGGGGGGGGTGCTCATTCTGTCAAACAGAGTAACAAGCACCTGTTTATTTCTTTTGTGACGTTTTTTTTTAATACAGGCAATTATACTTTTGAGTTATCTACATTAACTTACTTTAGGATAATAATAAAACCATATTATTTTTATTTTATTTATTTATTTTATTGCTTTTTTATTAATTCTACCGTGTTGTGTAATGTTTATTTATACTGTTCATGCTCACTACTTGTAGCACTTCGGGATTTGAATTCAAATATGAAGTGCTTTATAAATGGAACCCATTATTATTATTATTATTATTATTATATTAATAAAAAGATGATTCCAAGGGCCCAGTGCTGGGCCCATGGAATCATCCTAACCTCCCCCCCCAGCTACGCCCCTGGGTGTAGGCAGGCAGGTATAGGTAGGTAGGTAGGCAGACAGACAGATAGACAGGTAGATAGATGGATAGATGGATAGGTAGATAGACAGATAGATAGACACAGCCTGATAGACAGGTAGATAGATGGATATCATATATCATATATACTTCATTCATCCCAAATTGTGAAATGTGTGGAAACAATTATAAACACAATAACATTAAATACAAATGAAATCAATAGACAGGAATATATGCATAGTAGAAAGGACACAATGATTATAATATTTAATGTAGCCTTACTATGAAGGCTGATCTAAATACGGTGCTTTTCTACAGATTACTTTATTACTGCACTGGTAAAGTAAAATTAGGCCGATTAATAAGATGTGAAGTGCTTTGTAACTTTGACCCGCTTGAATGAATACACAACAAACAATGAAGAAAGAGTTTTATCTGGGCTGCTTCGCTGCCAGCTGCTCCCCCGGGACCCGGAAGTGGCGTATAGCCTGTACTTCAACATCAACGAAGGTGCTCGATATATGCTGTATTGAACCAATAAACTAACACAAACTGTATCACGATGATGATGATGATGATGATGATGATGATGATGGTGATAAAGAATGCATCTAACGTTCCGCTGTTCATTATAATAAAAAACCAGAGCATTAAACAAACCATCATGCTCTTACTTTGAAATCATGCGGAAATGTCGTCATCAGCAGGCCATCACGTGGTTTCCGAAAATCACCGAGTGACACGAGTAGATTTTAGCCGAGACCGGCGGAAAATATGTCTCAAAATTGCGTGTGTGTAAAAAGACGATCCACGAGCAGAAATGTGAGATCCAGGAGCAGAGATTTGAGATCCGCAAGCGCATTTTTGGTCGGCAAATACAAAATGGATTCACAAATGCCTGATCGAAAGTTGTCAATGTTAAAGAGGTAATCACAGATCTTGTTTTTATTTGTGAACATATTTAGCGTATTTGCAGATTCGTTTTACACTTGCACATTTATTTGTGAGTTTGCAAATCTTTTAAATGCATTAAGTGGATGGTGTTTTACATTTACAAATCACATATTTACACACAAATAATTGTTATGTTCACACGAATAATTATGAGACATATCTCTGCCCATATGCCTCACTCCCCTCCTAATCCTTACCGGGTTTACCGGGGCCGTCACCGACTCATCCATGTGGGCGTTACCGACCGGCTCGCTTTCATAACAGCCACTTAGCACCAGCAGTCAATCAACACACTGCAAGTCATCCTGACTACATATTTTTTGTTCTAACAGTTGTATAAGTGCAGTTGTGTGTGCTAGCCAGCTCTTACTCAGCAGTTTTACACTGACCAGCCACCTGTCAGCTCTCCACCGACACACCACATGGATCCTCAGAACAACATGGAAAATGAGGCAAATATGTTCCTGAGCCACGCGAAGACTCTCAGGCTACACACCGGGAATATAGTCAACCGAAGCCGGCTGAAAAAGAAGTGTCCGTGCTCCCCCAGCGAAGAGGTAAGCTCGCGTGAATAACGGTCAAAATTCAAAAAACACCGGCCGTTGGTTAGCTTGTTTCAGCCGTTGGTTAGCTTGTTTCAGCCGTTGGTGTGACAGTTTAGCTTCTTAGCTTAGCCTTTGAGTTAACAGTAAGCTACCTGTCTTAATAGGTAACTAGCTAACCTTTTATAGTGTGTGTTTACTGATAAAAAGCACTGTCGGCAGCCCATAAAGACTTATATAAAGAGCTATTTAAAAGTGTACTTGTCGGGGTCAGAAGTAACTAGAGATAGTTAGAGACTTTATTCATCCCAAATTGGGACAGTAAAAAAAAGTTATATCACAAATAATTAAAATTTTCTATAAGACACAAATACTGCAGCAACAGAAATATAGACTTATAATACAGGAGCAGAAACACATAGGCTAGTATATCAATTACAGCTGTAACTAAGTAAACTAAATATATTTACTCAAGTAGCATACTTAAGTACTTTTTTTTTTTAAACATTTCGGATTTAAGAGTTCTACTTTAACAGTAGAAGACCACAGTATTTGTACTTTTACGGAAGTAAAGGATCTGAGTACTTCTGTCACCTCTGCAGGAATGTGTCTGAGATAAGGTCAGCTTGAAAGTTGGAGTTTGAGTCTAAACACTGGGAACTATCTCCTAACTGGATTGAAGAATCCAATCCTCCATTACCTGTTTTGGCACCGACTGCATGGACGTGCACTGAATACAGATGCGGGGGCAATTCCTCAAAGAACTGGTTAAGACTTGTTACAGCATTGCTTCAGTTGCTGTCTATCATGTTTAACATCACCTGCGGTTTTCCTCGAAATATATTGCTAATGCCTAGAGGTGTAATACATACACGTTGTTGTGGCTTCAGTACAAAGTTTATTACATAATCTTTTATTGTTCAGATCAACAATAAAGAAAGTCATGGTTGACATACCGTTGACTTCAGGATGCAGGTATAATATGACATAATGTGGCTGACATCCAAAAAAAAAAAAGTAATACAAAAAAAGTACATAATGCAGAAAAATGCTTTAAAAAGTCACTATAATAAATATAAGGATTATTATTTAGACGCCCCATTGTCTCATCGACCTTCTCTTTCTGATAGGTTTGTATCCTCTTTCAAGAGTCTGCAGTAATGCTGCATATGCATATTTCAAAGGAGTCACCAAAATTGTATTTTAAAAAGCGATTAAAGCAATATTTAAGTTGTAATATGAGTGGGAGCCAAACAAATGTGGATGCTTGAAGTTGTCCCAAGTCTATCATTCGAAGTAATCCAAGCCTATGTATCTTCCATTCACATTATTTCTAGCTTTGAATGAGCCAGCTGTGCAACCATGTGACTGCTGCAGCTGAAGTTTGTTTGTCTCATTTGGGGGCACTAGTTCTTCTTTCTCACGCCTGTACGAACCAGCTCTGCTCCCAGTCCGTCTCTCCGTGCTCAGCCTGACATCTCAACGTTTGGATTTGTTTGACATTGTCTTTCAAACATCCATAGTCTACTTTACGGGCCTTCTCACGTCACGTTATGTAAATAGTTTGAAAGCAAAGCATTCATCAGCCCTACTTCTCCTTGTTTATTTGTCTTTTTCCAACTGATTTCATTGTTTGTAATAAACCGCTTTGAGTTTTTGCCTCGGCGTGTCACAGATGTCCAGATGTTGTTATGGGGTCTTCAGAGGATAACAATGCTGCGACAGATGATCTTTAAACTTTGTTTTCTGTTTGGTATTTCAGCTTCAAGACTGCATTCAAGCCGCACTGAGTGACTGGAAGGCTGCCACAAAAGCACCATCCAATGTAAGGACGCGTTTACACTTCTCATGTACAGCTGGTTCTCACCGTCTCCCAAACCACTTTTGCATGTTTGTCATCGACACAGAGGAATACACAAATAGTATTTGCATTGATGGCGATGAGTGGTGGTCCGGCTATAGCTTTAACAAGGCGCTGCAGAATACAAGCGGTCGGGCAGCAGAGGTCTCGTGCTTGGGAAAGTAACTTTAGTGATGACATCAAAGGATGCCTGCAGGCGCGCTGAAAGGAAGCTGTCATGATGAATGTTCATGCAGTGCTGGCTGCCATTCAGAGCGTGCGTCAGTGCAGAGGGGGGGGGGGGGGCGCACAGAAACGGTGCTCTGGTGGTTTCATTCATAAAGTGTGATCGGATTTCAAATAGTCAGTGTGAGTAGATTTCATCAAACTAACAACATGTGGAATGGAGATCACAATCACTGAGGGATCATCTGTAGGAACCCGCCATTCCTGTTTGACACGCCCTGGCTGCTTCACTACGCCTTCACTAGGCCTTCACTACGCCTTCACTACGCCTTCACTACGCCTTCACTACGCCTTCACTAGGCCTTCACTACGCCTTCACTAGGCCTTCACTACGCCTTCACTAGGCCTTCACTAGGCCTTCACTACGCCTTCACTACGCCTTCACTAGGCCTTCACTAGGCCTTCACTAGGCCTTCACTACGCCTTCACTACGCCTTCACTAGGCCTTCACTAGGCCTTCACTAGGCCTTCACTAGGCCTTCACTAGGCCTTCACTAGGCCTTCACTAGGCCTTCACTACGCCTTCACTAGGCCTTCACTAGGCCTTCACTAGGCCTTCACTAGGCCTTCACTAGGCCTTCACTAGGCCTTCACTACGCCTTCACTACGCCTTCACTAGGCCTTCACTAGGCCTTCACTAGGCCTTCACTACGCCTTCACTAGGCCTTCACTACGCCTTCACTAGGCCCACTGGACACTGACGGGGAAGAGGGAGGTTTGAAAGAGTTGAACTAAGGGATCTTTATACTTGCACATCCCCTGCAGGGAAATAGCAAAGACAGGACCTTTGAGTTGGGGGGGCTGAGGGGGTTTCATGTTGGGAACGAGACTGACTTTACTGCGGTTGGATCGACATAAAGGCGTCAGCATAATGTCGCTGTTACATATGAAGCCGCCTCAATGCCACCTTTTGATTAAGAGTTATTACCAAATCCTTTACACAGAGGGGACATGTGTTGATGTAGAAGAGACATGAAGAAGAGGGGACACATGTTGGTGGAGAAGAGACATGAAGAAGAGGGGACACATGTTGGTGGAGAAGAGACATGGAGAAGAGGGGACACGTGTTGGTGGAGAAGAGACATGAAGAAGAGGGGACACATGTTGATGTAGAAGAGACATGGAGAAGAGGGGACACATGTTGATGTAGAAGAGACATGGAGAAGAGGGGACACATGTTGATGTAAAAGAGACATGGAGAAGAGGGGACACGTGTTGATGTAGAAGAGACATGAAGAAGAGGGGACACGTGTTGGTGAAGAAGAGGGGACACGTGTTGATGTAGAAGAGACATGAAGAAGAGGGGACACGTGTTGATGTAGAGGAGACATGAAGAAGAGGGGACACGTGTTGATGTAGAGGAGACATGAAGAAGAGGGGACACGTGTTGGTGGAGAAGAGACATGAAGAAGAGGGGACACGTGTTGGTGGAGAAGAGACATGAAGAAGAGGGGACACGTGTTGGTGGAGAAGAGACATGAAGAAGAGGGGACACGTGTTGGTGAAGAAGAGGGGACACGTGTTGATGTAGAAGAGACATGAAGAAGAGGGGACACGTGTTGATGTAGAGGAGACATGAAGAAGAGGGGACACGTGTTGATGTAGAGGAGACATGAAGAAGAGGGGACACGTGTTGATGTAGAAGAGACATGGAGAAGAGGGGACACATGTTGATGAAGAAGAGACATGAAGAAGAGGGGACACAAGTTGATGTAGAAGAGACATGAAGAAGAGGGGACACAAGTTGATGTCGAAGAGACATGAGGAAGAGGGGACACATGTTGATGTCGAAGAGACATGAGGAAGAGGGGACACATGTTGATGTAGAAGAGACAGGAAGAAGAGGGGACACATGTTGATGTAGAAGAGACATGAAGAAGAGGGGACACAGTTGATGTAGAAGAGACATGAAGAAGAGGGGACACATGTTGATGTAGAAGAGACATGAAGAAGAGGGGACACATGTTGATGTAGAAGAGACATGAAGAAGAGGGGACACATGTTGATGTAGAAGAGACATGGAGAAGAGGGGACACATGTTGATGTAAAAGAGACATGGAGAAGAGGGGACACGTGTTGATGTAAAAGAGACATGAAGAAGAGGGGACACGTGTTGATGTAAAAGAGACATGAAGAAGAGGGGACACGTGTTGATGTAGAAGAGACATGGAGAAGAGGGGACACGTGTTGATGTAAAAGAGACATGGAGAAGAGGGGACACGTGTTGATGTAGAAGAGACATGAAGAAGAGGGGACACGTGTTGATGTAGAAGAGACATGGAGAAGAGGGGACACGTGTGGATGTAGAAGAGACATGGAGAAGAGGGGACACGTGTGGATGTAGAAGAGACATGAAGAAGAGGGGACACATGTTGATGTAGAAGAGGGGACACATGTTGATGTAGAAGAGACGTGAAGAAGAGGGGACACATGTGGATGTAGAAGAGACATGGAGAAGAGGGGACACATGTTGATGGAGAAGAGACATGGAGAAGAGGGGACACATGTTGATGTAGAAGAGACATGGAGAAGAGGGGACACATGTTGATGTAGAAGAGGGGACACATGTTGATGTAGAAGAGACATGAAGAAGAGGGGACACATGTTGATGTAGATGAGACATGGAGAAGAGGGGACACATGTTGATGTAGATGAGACATGAAGAAGAGGGGACACATGTTGATGTAGAAGAGACATGAAGAAGAGGGGACACATGTTGATGTAGAAGAGACATGGAGAAGAGGGGACACATGTTGATGTAGAAGAGACATGGAGAAGAGGGGACACATGTTGATGTAGAAGAGGGGACACATGTTGATGTAGAAGAGACATGAAGAAGAGGGGACACATGTTGATGTAGAAGAGACATGGAGAAGAGGGGACACATGTTGATGTAGAAGAGACATGAAGAAGAGGGGACACATGTTGATGTAGAAGAGGGGACACATGTTGATGTAGAAGAGACGTGAAGAAGAGGGGACACATGTGGATGTAGAAGAGACATGAAGAAGAGGGGACACATGTGGATGTAGAAGAGACATGGAGAAGAGGGGACACATGTTAATGTAGAAGAGACATGAAGAAGAGGGGACACATGTTGATGTAGAAGAGACATGGAGAAGAGGGGACACATGTTGATGTAGAAGAGACATGGAGAAGAGGGGACACATGTTGATGTAGAAGAGGGGACACATGTTGATGTAGAAGAGACATGAAGAAGAGGGGACACATGTTGATGTAGATGAGACATGGAGAAGAGGGGACACATGTTGATGTAGATGAGACATGAAGAAGAGGGGACACATGTTGATGTAGATGAGACATGAAGAAGAGGGGACACATGTTGATGTAGAAGAGGGGACACATGTTGATGTAGATGAGACATGGAGAAGAGGGGACACATGTTGATGTAGAAGAGACATGAAGAAGAGGGGACACATGTTGATGTAGATGAGACATGAAGAAGAGGGGACACATGTTGATGTAGAAGAGACATGAAGAAGAGGGGACACATGTTGATGTAGAAGAGACATGGAGAAGAGGGGACACATGTTGATGTAGATGAGACATGAAGAAGAGGGGACACATGTTGATGTAGAAGAGACATGAAGAAGAGGGGACACATGTTGATGTAGAAGAGGGGACACATGTTGATGTAGATGAGACATGAAGAAGAGGGGACACATGTTGATGTAGAAGAGGGGACACATGTTGATGTAGATGAGACATGAAGAAGAGGGGACACATGTTGATGTAGAAGAGACATGAAGAAGAGGGGACACATGTTGATGTAGAAGAGACATGGAGAAGAGGGGACACATGTTGATGTAGAAGAGGGGACACATGTTGATGTAGAAGAGGGGACACATGTTGATGTAGAAGAGACATGAGGAAGTGGATTTTTCACAATAGGTGACCTTTAAGACCATCTGGTATTTCGATCAGGAACAGGTTTGTCACCACGTTAACACGTACGAGGAATTTGACTTGCTGTCGTGGTGCAAACATAACAATGTAAAACACAGATAGAAAACTATAATAACATAAAAACATATAATCTCAATGGGACCACCTGGTTAAATAAAGGTTTAAACCATGGTATTGAGACATTTATTTATCTCGATATTCGATATATCGTTACATCCGTAGTTATTCATGTTTTATTATCTTTTGCTTTCTAATGTTTCTAATGTGTTTGATGCTCTCAATGTCTCTCTCTGTAAAGCACGTTGATCGCCTTGTGTTGAAAAGTGCTCTCTAAATAAACTTGAGTAATGGTCCCAAAGATGTTTCCCCTAAACGAAGTGCTTTCCTTTTCCCGAAGGACTTCTCCGACACGCTGGACTGCTCCATCCCGCAGCCGACAGACGCCATCCCCCCCGAAGAGAGGGAGGAGCTGAGGGTCTCGGGTCAGTACAGAACTCAATATCTAAATGTAATGCGACTGTTGACCAGCTGCATGTCAGCACAGGTCACCGTGGAAACATCTTTTAAATTCCCTGCTTCAACCAGATTAGTTCCAAATAACTTTCAGTCATACCAGTGATGTGTGGGACATCTATTTACATCTGCTTGTTTTCACAGTGAAGCTGTTCCTGTGCGAGGCGGGCGAGTCCTCCATCAGAGACGCCGTGGAGATGGGTGAGCTTCAGATCTCTGCCGCTAAACCTTAACATGCCTTAAAGGTCCCTTGTACTGTTTTCATCAGTATATCACAGGTCTCAGATACATACAGAGCCTGTCTCTGATTGGCTGAAACACCAAACAGATCATTGCAGCATTACCCATAATCCCCTCTGTTCTTGCTCAACAGAGGTGGGAAGTAGTAGAGTACAAATACTTCGTAAAGTACATTTTTCTAGTATCAGTACTTTACTCCACTACGACCTTTTCTGACGACTTTTTACTTTGACTTCTTACATGTTGAACACAAATACCTGTACTTTCTACTTCTTACATGTTGAACTCAAATACCTGTACTTTCTACTTCTTACATGTTGAACTCAAATACCTGTACTTTCTACTTCTTACATTTTGAACACAAATACCTGTACTTTCTACTTCTTACATGTTGAACACAAATACCTGTACTTTCTACTTCTTACATGTTGAACACAAATACCTGTACTTTCTACTTCTTACATGTTGAACACAAATACCTGTACTTTCTACTTCTTACATGTTGAACACAAATACCTGTACTTTCTACTTCTCACATGTTGAACCCAAATACCTGTACTTTCTACTTCTTACATGTTGAACACAAATACCTGTACTTTCTACTTCTTCCATGTTGAACTCAAATACCTGTACTTTCTACTTCTTACATGTTGAACTCAAATACCTGTACTTTCTACTTCTTACATGTTGAACTCAAATACCTGTACTTTCTACTTCTTACATGTTGAACTCAAATACCTGTACTTTCTACTTCTTACATGTTGAACACAAATACCTGTACTCTACTTCTTACATGTTGAACACAAATACCTGTACTTTCTACTTCTTACATTTTGAACCCAAATACCTGTACTCTACTTCTTACATGTTGAACACAAATACCTGTACTTTCTACTTCTTACATTTTGAACTCAAATACCTGTACTTTCTACTTCTTACATGTTGAACTCAAATACCTGTACTTTCTACTTCTTACATGTTGAACACAGATACCTGTACTTTCTACTTCTTACATGTTGAACACTGATACCTGTACTTTCTACTTCTTACATGTTGAACACTAATACCTGTACTTTCTACTTCTTACATGTTGAACTCAAATACCTGTACTTTCTACTTCTTACATGTTGAACTCAAATACCTGTACTTTCTACTTCTTACATGTTGAACACAAATACCTGTACTTTCTACTTCTTACATGTTGAACACAAATACCTGTACTTTCTACTTCTTACATGTTGAACACAAATACCTGTACTTTCTACTTCTTACATGTTGAACACAAATACCTGTACTTTCTACTTCTTACATGTTGAACACAAATACCTGTACTTTCTACTTCTTACATGTTGAACACAAATACCTGTACTTTCTACTTCTTACATGTTGAACACAAATACCTGTACTTTCTACTTCTTACATGTTGAACACTAATACCTGTACTTTCTACTTCTTACATGTTGAACTCAAATACCTGTACTTTCTACTTCTTACATGTTGAACACAAATACTTGTACTTTCTACTTCTCTCATTTCCCAAACAGCTGGTTCCTTTAGTCTGAATGTGTGTTGGTGCGTGGTCATTATTATTTAGAGTCACTGCGTGCCTATTGGTTGGAACATGATCCGTGTATCCATCACTTCCTGGTCTTCTCTAAAGAAGAGGGACCAATGGAAACGTTGTCATGTTGCCGTTGGTCACCATGGAAACATTCAATAGCTAACAATGACATTATTGTTCTATTGATATAAGGGGAGGTCAGATACTCTTTAAAGCAGCTGCTAGTTATGGGTACTTTCTACTGAAGTACACTTCAAAGCCTCTTTACTTTCACTTGAGTAAAAAAGTTTAGTCAGTACTTCTACTTTCACCAGAGTATTTTTAAACACGAGTATCTGTACTTGCACTCGAGTAAAGGATGTGTACTTCTACTTGAGTAAAGGATGTGTACTTCTACTTGAGTAAAGGATGTGTACTTCTACTTGAGTAAAGGATGTGTGTACTTCTACTTGAGTAAAGGATGTGTGTACTTCTACTTGAGTAAAGGATGTGTGTACTTCTACTTGAGTAAAGGATGTGTACTTCTACTTGAGTAAAGGATGTGTACTTCTACTTGAGTAAAGGGTGTGCGTACTTCTACTTGAGTAAAGGATGTGCGTACTTCTACTTGAGTAAAGGATGTGCGTACTTCTACTTGAGTAAAGGATGTGTACTTCTACTTGAGTAAAGGATGTGTACTTCTACTTGAGTAAAGGATGTGCGTACTTCTACCTGAGTAAAGGATGTGTGCACTTCTACTTGAGTAAAGGATGTGTGTACTTCTACTTGAGTAAAGGATGTGTGTACTTCTACTTGAGTAAAGGATGTGTGTACTTCTACTTGAGTAAAGGATGTGTACTTCTACTTGAGTAAAGGATGTGTACTTCTACTTGAGTAAAGGGTGTGTGTACTTCTACTTGAGTAAAGGATGTGTGTACTTCTACTTGAGTAAAGGATGTGTACTTCTACTTGAGTAAAGGATGTGTACTTCTACTTGAGTAAAGGATGTGTGTACTTCTACTTGAGTAAAGGATGTGTGTACTTCTACTTGAGTAAAGGATGTGTGTACTTCTACTTGAGTAAAGGATGTGTGTACTTCTGCTTGAGTAAAGGATGTGTGTACTTCTACTTGAGTAAAGGATGTGTGTACTTCTACTTGAGTAAAGGATGTGTGTACTTCTCTGTTGCTCAGCCTGTCAGACGCTGGCGGTGTCGCAGCTGGACTCCGTCATCATCGCCCCGACGTGGCCCCTGGCTGAGGGGGAGAACCAGAGCTTGGCCCACCTGCAGCCGGCCTGGGAGGAGCTGGAGTCTCTGGTCCGGAGCCAGAGGATCGCTGCCATCGGCACCTCGGACCTGGACAAAGACCTGCTGGAGCAGCTCTACACCTGGGCTCAGGTGAGGGTCTCAACCTCAGTGTCAGCTTTAATCAAGCTTTCTGAACAACTGAAGCCCGATTTCAACCAATCAAATGAACTCCTGTCTGACCGTCAGTCACACGGGGCTGACACGGGGAGAGCTTTATCGTTATGTCCATGGACTGTTCCAATTAAGTTTATTTAAACAAGACGTCTGTTTTCCCAACAAGGGATTCTTTGTGCATTAATATTGTAAGAAGAAAATAAATATTGACTGCATGGATGGAATATGTAAGTTAAGTATAATATCACAACTTTCTCATTCAGCCACAGACGCACAACATGTGAAATACTACAGTGATGTTTAGTGGTGGGCTAATCAAACCCGTATTCAAGTTTGGTGCTGACTTGGTGTTTGTCCCAATAGAAGCTTCCGGGCTCCACAGTGACATCTTCTGGTTAAACGTATAGCCCTCTTTAAGACTGCACATAAATCACAGCAACACCTTTTTGATGTAGTTTAAAATCTCGTTCGGCCAACATTTAAATATTTGATTTGCCAGAAATTCAAACAAGCAGATCATCGTCTGTTCAGCTGTTTAATCAGGTGGTGTGAGCGCGACCCAAAAGCAGGTAGGAATGCGTTTTTGTTTCTCTCCGCTCCAGGTGAAGCCCAGCAGCAACCAGGTGAACCTGGCCTCCTGCTGCGTGATGCCTCCAGACCTCACTGCCTTCGCTAAGGAGTTCGACATCCAGCTGCTCACACACAACGACCCCAAAGGTACACATCAAGTTATCCTCTACTATTTGAAAGGTCACCTATTACGGAAAAATGCATTTATTTATGTCTTTTATACAGTTGTAGTCAAAAGTTTGCACACACTTGTCAAGAACATGTATTTCATGACGGTCTTGACTTTTCAATCATTTCTACGACTCTTATTTTTGGGGCCCCAGAGGATTTGATCACATTTTCAGAAGACTCATTATAAATTCATAAAAGATCCAAACTTCATGATTTTAGTTCTGACAAAGTAGGATGTGCTCCAATCTATTATTGAAATACATGTTCTTTACAAGTGTCTGTAAACTTTTGACCACAACTGTACAAACATGTGTCCCTGGTGTGTCAGGAGACTCTAATGGCGCATTTCCACTGCAGCGCGGTTTAAGCGTGCCGTGCCAAACCCGGCCCGTTTTTGGTTGCGTTTCCACTCGGCGTAGTTCCGGCTAGCGGGTACTTTTTCACAGTTTTTCTGGCTCTCCAAAATCCAGGTTCTTTCCGGGCCAACAACCGGGCTGAGTCGAGCAGAGTATGCTAAACTAGTGAGAGAATCGCTGGCAACTACAACAAGATGAACATATTGTACCGTGATTTAATTGTAATACACGTTTCTAAATGATGCCGAAGTAACAACACACTGATACCGGTTAGTAAAAACCATGAATTAATGCTTTGAGTCTGCAGACAGACGGCAGAGAAACACCTTTAAAATGCGTGTTTTCTGAAGGTAGCTTGGCTAAGCTAACGCAGTATAAGCTCCGACCGTCCACACTCACAACAACGGCCTACAGACATAAATAAACCAGCGACTGTATTCTCCATGACACAGGCAGTCTGTGGTTTGTACTGGTTTAACTTCTGTCTAGTTTCTGAGCAGACATGAGGAGCTGTGAGCTCTGAGCGCTAACAGCTAACGGCTGTGTTGTTTTTCTGGGGCTCTCATTGAAGATGACGTCACGGCTCCGCCTATACTGCGTTACTATGGTTACCGTCCCAGTTCCTAAACTGTAATGGTAACGCAGCATAAAGTGAGCCTGGCCTACCGAGGCCTAACCATACCGTACTGAGCCGAGCGAGGCCCTGCAGTGGAAAAGCTCCTTAAGTGTCAGAAAATAAAACCCTCTCTCTTTTCCTCCGTACCCACATCTCTAAAAACGGGGGAACAACGGAGCGGATCCAGATTTCGGGGGGTTTGAGGCTAGAATGCATCTGTTTGGTATTTTGAGCCAAACACTTCAGAGACATGGTCTTTAGATATCTGAGACCTGTAATATATCCATAACATAATAGGAGACCTTTAAGTCCGATGGGTTTAAAGGGACTGTCGTGGCTTCCTTCCTTGTTTTTCTATCAAGCCACGAGACGCCTTAAACAGACATTTTAAACTTGTTTTCTGTCCTTTATATTTGTTTGTGTAATGATACGCATGCAGGGCTAACAAAGGCAGGGTGACATCCCACTATCAGGGTCTTTGGGCCACTTTGTTCCTGTTTCCCGTGAGTTTTAAACGGCTCCATCTCCTCTCGCTTCCTCAGAGCTCCTGTCAGCGGCCACCTTCCAGGAGGCGGTGCAGGATCTGAGCGCCGCCATCTGGAGGCTGGAGT
This sequence comes from Pseudochaenichthys georgianus, assembly GCF_902827115.2. Classification (NCBI taxonomy): domain Eukaryota; kingdom Metazoa; phylum Chordata; class Actinopteri; order Perciformes; family Channichthyidae; genus Pseudochaenichthys; species Pseudochaenichthys georgianus. Next base: position 10,461 of record NW_027262225.1, on the reverse strand, counting down.
GGGTGCTGCGCTACTCCATCATCGTGAAGAGCCGGGGAATCATCAAGGCTAAAGGCTACCTGGTCAGTGCAGGGAAGGGGAGCCAGTAGCACCACCACCACCACCACCACAGAAGAAGAAGAAGACATGGATGAAGCCATTTTCCTCCATAAACACAACATTCAAAGTCACCGCTCTGAATAATGGATGCTGCCAATTAAACGGTCGCTAAAGTCATTGTTTATCCTCCGGAGAAGCATCGAGTGATTCATTTGAACTGTATTCATTCCCAGTGCGATCAAGAGACTGAAGACTTCAGCAGATTAGAGTCAACGCTGCTTTTAACATGGAAAATACTGGTTGCTAAATGTTTATGATCGTTCCTTAACCTATCTCTGACTGTAAGTGCCTCTCGTCTGCTTTCTCTCTGTCTCTCTCACCCCGGCTGCGTCTCACCGGCATCCGGTGAATCGAGCTGAAGGTATAGATGTGTTGTTTTGTACCACAGAGTGATCAGACTCTCGGTTTGACTTCCTGTCAGAGTGCCGCAGCGACGCGTCCTAAAACCCGGAAGACAGTCAGCAAGTCACCACTTCCTGTTCCTTCGTCTCAGAGCCTGACCCGTCTCTTCAATGCGTCTCAACTACAGACCTGAGTTCCAGATATTTTCCTAAACCCTACGGAGAAATGTAATTGCTTTTTGGCGAAGGAACCGGAAGTGGTCATATGCTAACTTACGTCTGGGTTTTAGGACGCGTCACTGCGGCTCTCTGACATCTCATTCCTGCTTTAACAACATCTTCAATGTTGAGAAATGACGTGTTTATTTTATGATTGACTTGGTGAAGCAAGTTTATTTATATAGCACTTTTCAACACAAGGCAATTCAAAGTGCTTTACAAAAAATGAAAGACATTAAGAAAATGGCATTTCAAATCAGTCTTTAAAAAGAAAAGCTAATAAAAGAAAAAATACATGGATAAAAGTTAAAGTGCAGTTTAAGATGTGAAAAGTTCACTTAAAAGCAGCGACAAAAAGAAAAGTCTTCTTGCTGGATTGAAAGCAGCAGAGTCGCAGCGGACCTGCAGATGCTTGGAGCAGAGTAACTGAACGTCTCCAGGTTGAGTTCTGACTCTGACAGGAAGCTGAAAGCAGTCTATTATTTTATCATGCATTTTTTTCTACCCGTGTGTTATTGACGATGCATTGAAATGTTTACCCGCTCTTTGCTCGAGATCTCTTTGAGGATTGAGAGTACAGCAATGTGCGGAGGTTCATCTGCAAAGCAGGCGTTCGGCGTCTTCGTGCATCGTTGTTAAAGCACCGGAAGCTCCGCGCCGAGAAGTTACAACGTGTTGACTGTGAGGAGGAGTTTTTATTTAAGAGTCATGATGACGCTTGTTGTCCAGACGAGTTCCAGTAAATCTCATGAAGGAAAGTTATCTGTTGTTCAGTAAACAATGCTGTCGTGTATTTCTGTGTGTCATGATTTGGCTTTAATACAATTTTAAAACTGTTTGTTCTGTCACCACCTGCGCTCAAGATTTAGTTGCACCACTGCATATTGTTTGGAGATACATGTACTTTACTTGAGTATTTCAATTGTATGCTACTGTGTACTTCTACTCCACTACAGTTCAGAGGTACATGGTGTACTTTTACTCCACTACATGTATTTAATACCTTTAGTTCCTTAACTGATCTGGATGAAGGATGTGAAATCTAACCAAGTGTTGAATCAGTCTTTAGTTCCTCCTGGAGTAAATCCACCAGCTACCCTGCAGTCTACAAAGTACTTCAGACTAGCTGCACCTTCACCAGCTACCCTGCAGTCTACAAAGTCATTCAGACTAGCTGCACCTTCACCAGCTACCCTGCAGTCTACAAAGTACTTCAGACGAGCTGCACCTTCACCAGCTACCCTACAGTCTACAAAGTACTTCAGACTAGCTGCACCTTCACCAGCTACCCTGCAGTCTACAAAGTACTTCAGACTAGCTGCACCTCCACCAGCTACCCTGCAGTCTACAAAGTACTTCAGACTAGCTGCACCTTCACCAGCTACCCTGCAGTCTACAAAGTACTTCAGACTAGCTGCACCTTCACCAGCTTTGAGAACACTTTCATGATCAATCATTATAAAACATATATATATATTATTCTGAAATGGACCAATCTGCACAACGACTACTTTCACTGTCTTTCACTATATTTAGATGAGAATACTTTTCTACTTTCACTTGAGGAACATTTTGAATGCAGGACTTTTACTGGAACAGAGTATTCCTACACTCTGGTACTTCTACTTTCACTCAAGTACAAGATCTGAGTACTTCTACTTGTACTCAAGTACAAGATCGGAGTACTTCTACTTTTACTCAAGTACAAGATCTGAGTACTTCTACTTTTACTCAAGTACAAGATCTGAGTACTTCTACTCAAGTACAAGATCTGAGTACTTCTACTCAAGTACAAGATCTGAGTACTTCTACTTTCACTCAAGTACAACATCTGAGTACTTGTACTTTTACTCAAGTACAATATCTGAGTACTTGTACTTTTACTCAAGTACAATATCTGAGTACTTCTACTTTTACTCAAGTACAATATCTGAGTACTTCTACTTTCACTCAAGTACAATATCTGAGTACTTCTACTTTTACTCAAGTACAATATCTGAGTACTTATACTTTTACTCAAGTACAAGATCTGAGTACTTCTACTTTTACTCAAGTACAAGATCTGAGTACTTCTACTCAAGTACAAGATCTGAGTACTTCTACTTTCACTCAAGTACAACATCTGAGTACTTATACTTTTACTCAAGTACAATATCTGAGTACTTATACTTTTACTCAAGTACAATATCTGAGTACTTCTACTTTCACTCAAGTACAATATCTGAGTACTTATACTTTTACTCAAGTACAATATCTGAGTACTTTTACTCAAGTACAATATCTGAGTACTTCTACTTTCACTCAAGTACAATATCTGAGTACTTCTACTTTCACTCAAGTACAATATCTGAGTACTTCTACTTTTACTCAAGTACAATATCTGAGTACTTATACTTTTACTCAAGTACAATATCTGAGTACTTGTACTTTTACTCAAGTACAATATCTGAGTACTTCTACTTTTACTCAAGTACAATATCTGAGTACTTCTACTCAAGTACAATATCTGAGTACTTCTACTTCTACTCAAGTACAATATCTGAGTACTTCTACTTTTACTCAAGTACAATATCTGAGTACTTCTACTTTTACTCAAGTACAAGATCTGAGTACTTCTACTCAAGTACAATATCTGAGTACTTATACTTTCACTCAAGTACAATATCTGAGTACTTCTACTTTCACTCAAGTACAATATCTGAGTACTTCTACTTTTACTCAAGTACAACATCTGAGTACTTCTACTTTTACTCAAGTACAAGACCTGAGTACTTCTACTTACTCAAGTACAATATCTGAGTACTTCTACTTTTACTCAAGTACAAGATCTGAGTACTTCTACTTTTACTCAAGTACAAGATCTGAGTACTTCTACTTTCACTCAAGTACAACATCTGAGTACTTATACTTTTACTCAAGTACAACATCTGAGTACTTATACCTTTAGTCAAGTACAATATCTGAGTACTTATACTTTTACTCAAGTACAATATCTGAGTACTTATACCTTTAGTCAAGTACAATATCTGAGTACTTATACTTTTACTCAAGTACAATATCTGAGTACTTATACTTTTACTCAAGTACAATATCTGAGTACTTCTACTTTTACTCAAGTACAATATCTGAGTACTTCTACTTTTACTCAAGTACAAGATCTGAGTACTTCTACTTTTACTCAAGTACAATATCTGAGTACTTCTACTTTCACTCAAGTACAATATCTGAGTACTTCTACTTTACTCAAGTACAATATCTGAGTACTTATACTTTTACTCAAGTACAATATCTGAGTACTTATACTTTTACTCAAGTACAATATCTGAGTACTTCTACTCAAGTACAATATCTGAGTACTTCTACTTCTACTCAAGTACAATATCTGAGTACTTCTACTTTTACTCAAGTACAATATCTGAGTACTTATACTTTTACTCAAGTACAATATCTGAGTACTTCTACTTTTACTCAAGTACAAGATCTGAGTACTTCTACTCAAGTACAATATCTGAGTACTTATACTTTCACTCAAGTACAATATCTGAGTACTTCTACTTTCACTCAAGTACAACATCTGAGTACTTCTACTTTTACTCAAGTACAAGACCTGAGTACTTCTACTTACTCAAGTACAATATCTGAGTACTTCTACTTTTACTCAAGTACAAGATCTGAGTACTTCTACTTTTACTCAAGTACAAGATCTGAGTGCTTCTACTTTCACTCAAGTACAACATCTGAGTACTTATACTTTTACTCAAGTACAACATCTGAGTACTTATACCTTTAGTCAAGTACAATATCTGAGTACTTCTACTTTTACTCAAGTACAATATCTGAGTACTTCTACTTTCACTCAAGTACAATATCTGAGTACTTCTACTTTTACTCAAGTACAATATCTGAGTACTTATACTTTTACTCAAGTACAATATCTGAGTACTTATACTTTTACTCAAGTACAATATCTGAGTACTTCTACTTTTACTCAAGTACAATATCTGAGTACTTCTACTCAAGTACAATATCTGAGTACTTCTACTCAAGTACAATATCTGAGTACTTATACTTTCACTCAAGTACAATATCTGAGTACTTCTACTTTCACTCAAGTACAACATCTGAGTACTTCTACTTTTACTCAAGTACAAGACCTGAGTACTTCTACTTACTCAAGTACAATATCTGAGTACTTCTACTTTTACTCAAGTACAAGATCTGAGTACTTCTACTTTTACTCAAGTACAAGATCTGAGTGCTTCTACTTTCACTCAAGTACAACATCTGAGTACTTATACTTTTACTCAAGTACAACATCTGAGTACTTATACCTTTAGTCAAGTACAATATCTGAGTACTTCTACTATACTCAAGTACAATATCTGAGTACTTCTACTTTCACTCAAGTACAACATCTGAGTACTTATACTTTTACTCAAGTACAATATCTGAGTACTTATACTTTTACTCAAGTACAATATCTGAGTACTTATACTTTTACTCAAGTACAATATCTGAGTACTTCTACTTTTACTCAAGTACAATATCTGAGTACTTCTACTCAAGTACAATATCTGAGTACTTCTACTTCTACTCAAGTACAATATCTGAGTACTTCTACTTTTACTCAAGTACAATATCTGAGTACTTCTACTTTCACTCAAGTACAATATCTGAGTACTTCTACTTTTACTCAAGTACAACATCTGAGTACTTCTACTTTTACTCAAGTACAAGACCTGAGTACTTCTACTTACTCAAGTACAATATCTGAGTACTTCTACTTTTACTCAAGAACAAGATCTGAGTACTTCTACTTTCACTCAAGTACAAGATCTGAGTACTTCTACTTACTCAAGTACAATATCTGAGTACTTCTACTTTTACTCAAGTACAAGATCTGAGTACTTCTACTTTTACTCAAGTACAATATCTGAGTACTTCTACTTTTACTCAAGTACAAGATCTGAGTACTTCTACTTTCACTCAAGTACAAGATCTGAGTACTTCTATCAATCAATGTTTATTTATAGCCCAATATCACAAGTGTTACATTTGTCTCAGTGGTCTTCACAGTTTATACAGAATATCAGTATGACAATACGACACCCTCTGTCATTAGACCCTCTGTCCTCAGACCCTCTGTCCTCAGACCCTCTGTCCTCAGACCCTCTGTCCTCAGACCCTCTGTCCTCAGACCCTCTGTCCTCAGACCCTCTGTCCTCAGACCCTCTGTCCTTAGACCCTCTGTCCTCAAACCCTCTGTCATTAGACCCTCTGTCCTCAGACCCTCCGTCCTCAGACCCTCCGTCCTTAGACCCTCTGTCCTTAGACCCTCACATCGTACAAGGAAACACTTCCAGAGAAACCCCACAGTTTAAAGGGAACATGGAGAAACCTCAGGGAGAGCAGCAGAGGAGGGATCCCTCTCCCAGGACGCACAGACGTGCAGTAGATGCCGTGTGTAAATCCAAGAGATGATACATTTGCAACATAGGTAGACCAAATGTTTTCTACTTTTACTCAAGTACAAGATCTGAGTACTTCTACTTTTACTCAAGTACGAGATCTGAGTACTTCAACTTTTACTCAATATCCGAGTATTTCTACTTTTACTCAATATCCAAGTACTTCTACTTTTACTCAATATCCGAGTGCTTCTACTTTTACTGAAATACGAGATCTGAGTATTTCTACTTTTACTCAATATCCGAGTACTTCTACTTTTACTCAATATCCGAGTACTTCTACTTTTACTCAATATCCGAGTACTTCTACTTTTACTTAATATCTGAGTGCTTCTACTTTTACTGAAATACGAGATCTGAGTATTTCTACTTTTACTCAAGTACGAGATCTGAGTACTTCTACTTTTACTCAATATCCAAGTACTTCTACTTTTACTCAATATCCGAGTGCTTCTACTTTTACTGAAATACGAGATCTGAGTACTTCTACTTTTACTCAATATCCGAGTACTTCTACTTTTACTCAATATCCGAGTACTTCTACTTCTACTCAATATCCGAGTACTTCTACTTTTACTTAATATCTGAGTGCTTCTACTTTTACTGAAATACGAGATCTGAGTATTTCTACTTTTACTCAAGTACGAGATCTGAGTACTTCTACTTTTACTCAATATCCAAGTACTTCTACTTTTACTCAATATCCGAGTGCTTCTACTTTTACTGAAATACGAGATCTGAGTACTTCTACTCAATATCCGAGTGCTTCTACTTTTACTGAAATACGAGATCTGAGTACTTCTACTTTTACTCAATATCCGAGTACTTCTACTTTTACTCAATATCCGAGTACTTCTACTTCTACTCAATATCCGAGTACTTCTACTTTTACTTAATATCTGAGTGCTTCTACTTTTACTGAAATACGAGATCTGAGTATTTCTACTTTTACTCAAGTACGAGATCTGAGTACTTCTACTTTTACTCAATATCCAAGTACTTCTACTTTTACTCAATATCCGAGTGCTTCTACTTTTACTGAAATACGAGATCTGAGTACTTCTACTCAATATCCGAGTGCTTCTACTTTTACTGAAATACGAGATCTGAGTACTTCTACTCAATATCTGAGTGCTTCTACTTTTACTGAAATAGATCTGAATACTTCTACTTTTACTCACGTACAAGATCTGACGTATTTCTCCCACAAGTGCTTATAAGCAGGGGTTAAATTGGAATTTGATTTGTGGGGGGGGCAATATATGATGCCCAATCCTAAAGCAACGGCTCCTGCATCAGATGCACTATTTCCTGCCACCAATCGAGAAAGTAGAAAGTACGTCAAATAGACCGTCTTTTTATTAGTATTATTTAACTGGAATGAATTTACATTTGAAATTATTAATATATACACAAACATTTTTCACGAATGACAGACCTTCAAATTGCCATTTAAGTCAACATTTCTCTGCTCACTCAAGAACATTAGAAACAGCTCTGAGCACAGAGACGTGTGATCTGATGGAGGAAGGAAAGTCCACATCAATACAAGCAGTTCAACAACATGACTGTGTGTACGACCAGCTCCTTCATCAAGCCCCGATGGGCTGATGGGGGGAAGCCTGTCGTCGTGCATCTCTGTCTACCGGCTGAATGCTGCAGACCTTCCGGTAGCTACCCACTTCCTCACGTGTCGTGGGGGTCCCACGAGGCAAGAGGAGGTCCATCCATTTGAATGAACATTAGAGACATCTTGAGTTTTCAGTTGTGAGCGCATTGATGTTACAACTGCATCCATTTCTGAGAAGCCCCTCTCTCTCTGCACTGCCCACAGCTTGGTTCACTCTCAAGCTTCAGAAGGGACTCTGGCATCCTCCTTAAAGTCCCTATAACTGCTGAACACCAGAGAATCCTGCTCTCAAAAGAGCGCTCTTATTTCACACTCACCACACATACATGGTAGAGGGCTTGGCCATGTCTTTGTATCAAGAACACTGACCTTTTGAAAGAGGGATTCCTCTTCACTTGTGAGCATCCTTGTTTGCATGCTTTTGCTTTGTGGGATCTATTATCTTCTGCCTTGGGTCATGGCGTAGTGTTACGGCCCGTCTACACTACAGGCATCAACACATCTTGAAGCTGGGCGTGTCTGAGGCTTGGCGATTTCTCGCGCCCAAGGCGACCAACAACCAATCAGGAATCTCCCGCCCGCCCCCGGCATACAAAGCAATAGCAACGTTAAGAGGAAGTGAACTGGATATAAACTCCCCAAACAGGCGAAAACCTACCAGTTTCCCCCCTGTCTCTGCCACCTCCCTCCATGCCTCGCTCCTCCGGTCTGTATCCCGGTAGATGAACAGAGACTGATGCCACTGACCTGCGTCGTCTCTCCCAGCATACACGCGGTTTGATTGGCTAGCGCTTGTACTGTCAGATTTGCATACGCGGGATTTGATTGGCTGATGCCAGCATTGTTCAACTGTTGATGCCGATAGATGCTCGTGATGCTTGCAAAGCACATGCTCCGCTCCCCACAATGCAGTTCGGCGAAGATTCAAAATCTTCTACCTCACCCCCATTCAAGTGAATGGGCGAAGCGTTGAAAGCATGTTTCGATGCCTGTCGTGTAGACGGGCCGCTGTGCCATTAAAAACACCTTGCCTGCTCTGCCTCTCATGCGGTTTGTAGAGCAGACACCGTCTGGGTTCCTGCTCATGGTTTTAAAAAACATCGAGCTGTCTTTTGATCAGATGTACTGACTGAGACAGTCCCAATGTCTCTCGACTGTAGCGCCTCAGACGGGTCTTTCAGCTCCTCGAGTGCATCCGTCTTCAGTCCCAGGTTTTTAACTAAAGCAACTGACGTCAGCTTTGCTGCTAGCCCCTCATTTGGGGAACGCCTCACATCTACACTTGCAGGTGTGAGGCGATGATAGAGTGCAGCGCACATGGTCCAACCAGCGTTTACTGTCCTAAAAGATGAAGCCACCCACCTGATCCCGAGGACGCGACCAATCTTCCTCAAGCACTCCAGAGACCGCAGCATCAAGCTCTCTCAAGTTCTTTGGTGACTGACGATAGAGACAGTATAGCTTGTCCAGAGAAGCTGTGCAGTGGTTCCGGTGCTTGGCTGCATCTGACAGACAACTCCGACCTCTGGTTTAGACGATGCCAGCCGATGAGGCCTGGGTACTTACTTCTCAGTTTTGTGTAGACGCCATTCTTCCTGCCTCCCATTACGGAGGCTCCTTCTGAGCAGAATCCCACCAGACATTCTTTCAGAAAAGCATCAAGGCCATATTTCTGTAGACAGTTCAGTCGTTGACTAATGACTCCATCTGCAGTTGTACTCTCGGAGCTCGAGAAGATCTAAGGTCACTGGCTCCGAGCTATCAGCTGACGTTCTTAGGGACACAATAAGACCTTCTGCTGAATGATGTGCTTCATCCACAGGAGCAGTTGGCTTTGGTCACGTGATACTTGCCAAAAGGGCTTCCCCTCACTTATTTTGAGATAAACATGTCCAATGTCTGTACATGTAACATTTGAGAGGAGTACTCGGCCAACAGTTACACCATTATCATGTGTACTTTATTAGTCCGGGGTGATCAGAGGATGCCGTTTCTAAAGACGTTATGGTGAAGCCCAAAATGTCTTCTGAGTTTTTAGAAAGCTTGATTTTAAAGCTTCTTCATTTTGTCTTTTTACCAAATGTTTGTGACTCTGAGAGGACACTATGTTCATTTATTTTCTTTCTCAAAGATTCCTTTTGCTTCTCATCGCTGTTGCCATATGGGCCGACCCTGCAGTTCTGCCATCAGCAGAGAGTGAGCCACCTGGTTCCCTGTTCTCATCGCCCCGAGGGATCCCCTTCCCTGCATGACTTACATCCTATTTGTTTTATTCCAACTATTAGAAATGGATATTTTCTGTGTAAATATTCCAATTGACTTTGATTCCAGCAGTCAGGCAAGTTGTCAGCCTTTCCTACACTGCTGCCCTGCTCTCTCCTCTGTCCTCCTCAGGCTGCCCTGCTCCTCTGTCCTCTCCTCCTGCTCCTCTGTCTCCTCAGGCTGCCTGCTCCTCTGTCCTCCTCAGTCCTCCTCAGCCTGCCCTGCTCCTCTGTCCTCCTCAGGCTGCTCTGCTCCTCTGTCCTCCTCAGGCTCCCTGCTCCTCTGTCCTCCTCAGGCTGCTCTGCTCCTCTGTCCTCCTCAGTCCTCCTCAGTCTCCTGCCCTGCTCCTCTGTCCTCCTCAGGCTGCTCTGCTCCTCTGTCCTCCTCAGGCTGCCCTGCTCTCTCTGTCCTCCTCAGGCTGCTCTGCGTCCTGGCTCTGTCC